>NC_090324.1:192803217-193103217 GCF_040869045.1 Eurosta solidaginis
TAAACGTAATTATTTGATGAAATTTGATGAATCTTGAAGCTTCTAGCCGTAAAAAAGGGGTCAATATGACAGTTTATATGAAGTATATAATATATATACCACCGATCTCTATGATTTTTTCAGACAACAATATATGCTATATACGAAAGCATTTTGTGAAATTTGAAGCTTCTAACTGTTAAAACGGGGCAGAAATTGCGCAAAGTTTCTTATCTGAACAATCGGTTGTATGAGATATATACTATGTATATCACCGATCTCAATGATTTTTTCAGACATCAATATATGCTATACACGTAAGCAGTTGGTGAAATTTGAAGCTTCTAGCTGTTAAAATGGGGTAGAAATTGCGAAAAGTTTCTTATCTGAACAATCGGTTGTATGAGATATATACTATATATAGAACCGATCTCTATGATTTTTTCAGACAACAATATATGCTATATACGTAAGCAATCAGTGAAATTTGAAGCTTATAGCTGTTAAAATGGGGTAGAAATTGTGAAAAGTTTTTTTTTTTTTTTTAATTGCGAAAAGTTTCTTATCTGAAAAATCGGTTGTATGAGATATATACTATATATACAACCGATCTCTATGATTTTTTCAGACAACAATATATGCTATATAAGTAAATATTCGGTGAAATTTGAAGCTTCTAGCTGTTAAAATGGGGCTAAAATTTGCGAAAATATATATATATATACTATATATATATACTATATATACCACCATATATATACTATATATACCACCGATCTTTATGATTTTTTCAGACAACAATATATGCTATATAAGTAAGCATTCGCTGAAATTTGAAGCCTCTAGCTCTTAAAATAGGGCAGTAATTACGAAAAGTTCCTTATCTGAACAATCGGTTGTGGGGGATATATACTATATATACGACCGATCTCATAAATTTTTTCAGGCAACAATATGTTCAATATACGAAAGTATATGGTGAAGTTTGAAGCTTCAATCTGTTAAATTGGGTAAGATATTACAAAAATCCTCTTTTTCTGAAAAATCGGTTGTATGGAGGATATATGCTATAGTGGTCCGATCCGGTCGGTTCCGACAAATGTCTAATCGGACACCCAAATACACCTGCTCACCAAATTTTATCAAGATATCTCAAAAATTGAGGGACTAGTTTGCATACAAACAGACAGACGGACAGACGGACAGACGGACATGGCTAAAACAACTCAGCTCTTCAACCTGATTATTTCGGTATACTTAATGGTGGGTCTATCTATTTTCCTTTAAGGACTTACAATTTTCGGTTTCGTGACGAAATTAATATACCATTTCATTTTCATGAAAGGTATAAAAATAGGTAGGTAATCTGTGTGAGGATGCAAAGCTTCACGTTTTTTGTGGTCTGCATGTAAAAACTATGGCTACGAATCACGTATTTCAAAAATATATGACGTAAACGTAATTATTTGATGAAATTTGATGAATCTTGAAGCTTCTAGCCGTAAAAAAGGGGTCAATATGACAGTTTATATGAAGTATATAATATATATACCACCGATCTCTATGATTTTTTCAGACAACAATATATGCTATATACGAAAGCATTTTGTGAAATTTGAAGCTTCTAACTGTTAAAACGGGGCAGAAATTGCGCAAAGTTTCTTATCTGAAAAATCGGTTGTATAAGATATATACTATGTATATCACCGATCTCAATGATTTTTTCAGACATCAATATATGCTATACACGTAAGCAGTTGGTGAAATTTGAAGCTTCTAGCTGTTAAAATGGGGTAGAAATTGCGAAAAGTTTCTTATCTGAACAATCGGTTGTATGAGATATATACTATATATAGAACCGATCTCTATGATTTTTTCAGACAACAATATATGCTATATACGTAAGCAATCAGTGAAATTTGAAGCTTATAGCTGTTAAAATGGGGTAGAAATTGTGAAAAGTTTTTTTTTTTTTTTTTTTTTTAATTGCGAAAAGTTTCTTATCTGAAAAATCGGTTGTATGGGATATATACTATATATACAACCGATCTCTATGATTTTTTCAGACAACAATATATGCTATATAAGTAAATATTCGGTGAAATTTGAAGCTTCTAGCTGTTAAAATGGGGCTAAAATTTGCGAAAATATATATATATATACTATATATACCACCATATATATACTATATATACCACCGATCTTTATGATTTTTTCCGACAACAATATATGCTATATAAGTAAGCATTCGCTGAAATTTGAAGCCTCTAGCTCTTAAAATAGGGCAGTAATTACGAAAAGTTCCTTATCTGAACAATCGGTTGTGGGGGATATATACTATATATACGACCGATCTCATAAATTTTTTCAGGCAACAATATGTTCAATATACGAAAGTATATGGTGAAGTTTGAAGCTTCAATCTGTTAAATTGGGTAAGATATTACAAAAATCCTCTTTTTCTGAAAAATCGGTTGTATGGAGGATATATGCTATAGTGGTCCGATCCGGTCGGTTCCGACAAATGTCTAATCGGACACCCAAATACACCTGCTCACCAAATTTTATCAAGATATCTCAAAAAATGAGGGACTAGTTTGCATACAAACAGACAGACGGACAGACGGACAGACGGACATGGCTAAAACAACTCAGCTCTTCAACCTGATTATTTCGGTATACTTAATGGTGGGTCTATCTATTTTCCTTTAAGGACTTACAATTTTCGGTTTCGTGACGAAATTAATATACCATTTCAACCATGCAAAGCTTCACGTTTTTTGTGGTCTGCATGTAAAAACTATGGCTACGAATCACGTATTTCAAAAATATATGACGTAAACGTAATTATTTGATGAAATTTGATGAATCTTGAAGCTTCTAGCCGTAAAAAAGGGGTCAATATGACAGTTTATATGAAGTATATAATATATATACCACCGATCTCTATGATTTTTTCAGACAACAATATATGCTATATACGAAAGCATTTTGTGAAATTTGAAGCTTCTAACTGTTAAAACGGGGCATAAATTGCGCAAAGTTTCTTATCTGAACAATCGGTTGTATGAGATATATACTATGTATATCACCGATCTCAATGATTTTTTCAGACATCAATATATGCTATACACGTAAGCAGTTGGTGAAATTTGAAGCTTCTAGCTGTTAAAATGGGGTAGAAATTGCGAAAAGTTTCTTATCTGAACAATCGGTTGTATGAGATATATACTATATATAGAACCGATCTCTATGATTTTTTCAGACAACAATATATGCTATATACGTAAGCAATCAGTTAAATTTGAAGCTTATAGCTGTTAAAATGGGTAGAAATTGTGAAAAGTTTTTTTTTTTTTTTTTTTTTAATTGCGAAAAGTTTCTTATCTGAAAAATCGGTTGTATGAGATATATACTATATATACAACCGATCTCTATGATTTTTCAGACAACAATATATGCTATATAAGTAAATATTCGGTGAAATTTGAAGCTTCTAGCTGTTAAAATGGGGCTAAAATTTGCGAAAATATATATATATATACTATATATACCACCATATATATACTATATATACCACCGATCTTTATGATTTTTTCAGACAACAATATATGCTATATAAGTAAGCATTCGCTGAAATTTGAAGCCTCTAGCTCTTAAAATAGGGCAGTAATTACGAAAAGTTCCTTATCTGAACAATCGGTTGTGGGGGATATATACTATATATACGACCGATCTCATAAATTTTTTCAGGCAACAATATGTTCAATATACGAAAGTATATGGTGAAGTTTGAAGCTTCAATCTGTTAAATTGGGTAAGATATTACAAAAATCCTCTTTTTCTGAAAAATCGGTTGTATGGAGGATATATGCAATAGTGGTCCGATCCGGTCGGTTCCGACAAATGTCTAATCGGACACCCAAATACACCTGCTCACCAAATTTTATCAAGATATCTCAAAAATTGAGGGACTAGTTTGCATACAAACAGACAGACGGACAGACGGACAGACGGACATGGCTAAAACAACTCAGCTCTTCAACCTGATTATTTCGGTATACTTAATGGTGGGTCTATCTATTTTCCTTTAAGGACTTACAATTTTCGGTTTCGTGACGAAATTAATATACCATTTCATTTTCATGAAAGGTATAAAAATAGGTAGGTAATCTGTGTGAGGATGCAAAGCTTCACGTTTTTTGTGGTCTGCATGTAAAAACTATGGCTACGAATCACGTATTTCAAAAATATATGACGTAAACGTAGTTATTTGATGAAATTTGATGAATCTTGAAGCTTCTAGCCGTAAAAAAGGGGTCAATATGACAGTTTATATGAAGTATATAATATATATACCACCGATCTCTATGATTTTTTCAGACAACAATATATGCTATATACGAAAGCCTTTTGTGAAATTTGAAGCTTCTAACTGTTAAAACGGGGCAGAAATTGCGCAAAGTTTCTTATCTGAACAATCGGTTGTATGAGATATATACTATGTATATCACCGATCTCAATGATTTTTTCAGACATCAATATATGCTATACACGTAAGCAGTTGGTGAAATTTGAAGCTTCTAGCTGTTAAAATGGGGTAGAAATTGCGAAAAGTTTCTTATCTGAACAATCGGTTGTATGAGATATATACTATATATAGAACCGATCTCTATGATTTTTTCAGACAACAATATATGCTATATACGTAAGCAATCAGTGAAATTTGAAGCTTATAGCTGTTAAAATGGGGTAGAAATTGTGAAAAGTTTTTTTTTTTTTTTTTTAATTGCGAAAAGTTTCTTATCTGAAAAATCGGTTGTATGAGATATATACTATATATACAACCGATCTCTATGATTTTTTCAGACAACAATATATGCTATATAAGTAAATATTCGGTGAAATTTGAAGCTTCTAGCTGTTAAAATGGGGCTAAAATTTGCGAAAATATATATATATATACTATATATATATATACTATATATACCACCATATATATACTATATATACCACCGATCTTTATGATTTTTTCAGACAACAATATATGCTATATAAGTAAGCATTCGCTGAAATTTGAAGCCTCTAGCTCTTAAAATAGGGCAGTAATTACGAAAAGTTCCTTATCTGAACAATCGGTTGTGGGGGATATATACTATATATACGACCGATCTCATAAATTTTTTCAGGCAACAATATGTTCAATATACGAAAGTATATGGTGAAGTTTGAAGCTTCAATCTGTTAAATTGGGTAAGATATTACAAAAATCCTCTTTTTCTGAAAAATCGGTTGTATGGAGGATATATGCTATAGTGGTCCGATCCGGTCGGTTCCGACAAATGTCTAATCGGACACCCAAATACACCTGCTCACCAAATTTTATCAAGATATCTCAAAAATTGAGGGACTAGTTTGCATACAAACAGACAGACGGACAGACGGACAGACGGACATGGCTAAAACAACTCAGCTCTTCAACCTGATTATTTCGGTATACTTAATGGTGGGTCTATCTATTTTCCTTTAAGGACTTACAATTTTCGGATGACTTCAAAATTTTTACTGGCTGGGAAACAAAATACGACGAAGTTGGGCTATCTGAGTCTGATGCGATTGAAATATCTGTACTATCAGGGAACGTTACTATGACCTTCGGAGGTTCCTTCGCAGGAGTGCTACTAACATTTGGGAACCCGCCATTCGTGAAAGTTCTACTAACCGGTTCAGCGCCCGAGACGACTCGATCACTGGCTGATATGGGGGCTATGGCCCCGAACGAGTTACCCCCTCTGTCTTCTCGCTCGGATTCTGGTTTCCCTGTCGACGATGATCCCTAGGACATTTCAGAGTGAGGGCTCCCTTTAATCCGCACTTGAAACAAAACGGGTTTTAAATGGGTTCTTCGCAATAGATATACGAATGCCCCATGCTTTGGCAATTCCAACACTGGATTCCTGAATAAGCCGGTCTCCTCGTCCTCCTAAAATCCAATGTCCCGATATGGGGGTCTACCTCGCCGTCTTCATATTCGGTTCTTACGTCTGGTGTTATTTCGCGAGCCTCGTTAACGTGACGACCATGAAATCACGTTGTAATGCTGCTGCTTTCCTTTAGCACTTTTTCGCCTCTCCGCGCAACATCTCGTAGGTTGTGCAAGTTTGTGACGTCTGCATTAAAGAGCATCAATTTCAGACTACTGTTGATGTTCCGCTTTATTATGTCAATCAGTAAGGTCTCTGCCATGGGCTCCCTCAGACGCGCATTTAGACCTATCATGTCAGTGTGGAAAACGTCATATGATTCATTCGTTTTCTGTTTGCGCATTGAGATCTCCATCATGATCCCATGATCGCTTTTCTGGGTCCCAAGTTCTCTTTTTAGTGAATAAAACAGGAATGCATAAGTCGCGTTGGGGTTTTGTTTCGTAAACAACCAGTACCATTCTTCGGCCCGCCCAGAGAGGAATAGGTGGAAACTAGCCATTATTTGGTCGTCAGAGCATTGTGTACGCTCACACAGGGTGTCTAGCTTCAACAGGAAATCCGCGACGCTTCCAGTACCATAGAACGATACTTTTTAGTCCTGGGATTTTGCCACTATGCTGCTCGAAGCAGGGTTCGCGGGGTTTCCGACCAACGCGATTGCATTACGTTCAGTTCGATTCGCTTTCCTGTTAAAATTCGTAAATTGTTGAGCAGGCCCAAGAGCTGCGTTGAGCTGGTCCATATTGTTTCTGATTGTTCCCATTTCTCTTCGCATTTCCTCCTGCGAGGTTCGGAAAAGTTGGTGTAGCACTTCCATCCACGAGTCTTCACGAGGGGCCTCGGCACGTATTCTTGAGGAATACGCCCTACCGCTGGCAGCTCCTCAAAAATTCCCATGATTTATTAGCAAAGCACCAGCTCTGTCTTGTACGTATGTCGACACATTGGTCATTAGCCCCGAGATATTATTCGTGTTTATTAGGGGCGCGTTAAGATTGCTGGTGCTTCCCGGTCTATCCATTTTTTCGTTGTGGTCATTTTGGTCCGAGCTTGCATTCGTCTCCGCTTCATCTCCCCCGCCCATGCTATTTATTGGTGTATGCATCACCAAGGGACGCTTAGCCTTTGAAACCGCCCCCCTATTATTGCTAGCCCGGTACTGGTTCCCTCTAAAGTGGCCACCACTCCCGAACGGAGTGTTCCTGGTGGTTTTTCGCCCAAACGATTGATCATGCGACATTATAATCATAAAAAATTGAGTAAATTGCTTAACTTAGTATTAGTGTTCTTTATATCTCTTCAATCTAAAGGGGATTAAAGAACAATTTCTAGACAAATTTTTGCAATTTCAAGTCTTAAGAGCAGTTAGGGGTTAGAAAAAGGTCAGGATCCACCCCCGTTCCCCCTATATTACCGATGATTGTTTTTCGAAGAAAAAAAGTATAGATATAAAAAAAATCCGCGAAAATATCAATTTCGATATTAATACGATAATCGCATCGAACACAAAAAAAAATGCTGAAAAGTAAATTGATTATTTAAATATACGTGTAAGAAATATAATTGAAATATACATGTAAGAAATATCAAAAAATGTGTATAAGTTTGCAAAACTAGTTCTGTATTTAGGTGTTAATGGGAATGCTGACATCCCAACATTAGAAGGCACTGGTATATAGGAAAAAAAAAAATAGAAATTTGTTTAAACAAAAATCCACTCACACTCGTCCCTAGTGCTCCCAACCGCAATGCAGTGGTGGTCTTAGGGACCCAACTCTGAGACTGGTTGGGGCCACTAGAGTCGGTTCAAACACACACAGTTTAGTCTCAGCATAACCAGCCGCAAGGCAGGGGCGGTCTCCAGGGGCTCACCTCTGGGACTTGCTGGGGGTGTTGGGGTCTGTCCGTTAACTCAAACATTCACTCACACACTCATAAAAGGCAACACATATTCGGTATATAAAAAAATTAATGCCATTTTTGGTTGTGATTTTATAACTCAAGAACGGGCTTACCTATCCAAACCAAATTGTTAGGCTTTGTTCTGGCTATTCAGTAGATGGATTGTGTTTAAAAATTTTAAGAATCGGATACTATGGTCTCGAGATATAGGCCAAAACGTGGACCCGGGTAAACCTAGGATGCGTTTGTACGATAGTGGTATCAAATGGAAGCTGTTGATGAATGTTATAGTATAGAGTATTTTTCATGCCGCTCCGTGACTAGGGTCTCGAGATATAGACCAAAACGTGGACCCGGATAACTTTAGGATGTGTTTGTACAATATGGGTACCAATTGGGAGCTGTTGATCCTTGCTATAGTATAGATTATTTTTCATGCCCCTCCGTGACTAGGGTCTCGAGATATAGACCAAAACGTGGACCCGGATAACTTTTGGATGTCTTTGTTCAATATGGGCAGCAAATGGGAGCTGTTGATGATTGTTATAATATAGATTATTTTTCATTCCCCTCCGTAGCTAGGGTCTCGAGATATAGACCAAAAAGTGGACCCGGATAACCCTAGGATGTGTTTGAACCACATGAGTATCCATTGTAAGTTGTTGATAAATGCTAATGAAAAGAGGGCTTTTCTTTTCGCTGGGTAACTAAGGACTCGAGATATAGACCAACTGGGAACTCGCCTTCAGGTTAAGAGATTGAATTCTTATGTACTACAACCAGTTAAAATGGTATACTCAATCACATAAAAATATAATCTTTTTACCTGAAGGCGCTGAAAAGCGCTCAATATATGGTGAAATTATTTTGAAAAACACACCAAAAATCCATTTGTTTGGTCAGATTCATTCCATTTAGCCAGCGGATTATACGTTTTCATATATACATCAATAATAGTTTGATCATTTACTGAACGATTTGTTACCTACTTAGCTACGCTCTTACGCTCTCAAAATTTATGTAAGTTGAGTCACAATGACCACCCATGTAGTTCGATCTGCTTTCTGATGCACTCTATAGCATCACGAGTAAAATACATAACGTCATCACCTTGACTTGCAGTGTAGGAGTAGGTGATGCACTCTTTAACATTATCAGTAGAACACTTCGCGACTTCAACATCACTTGCAATGTAAGAATAAGTGATGCACAGTTTGACATCACGAGTACAACACTTTGCGTCATCATCATCACTTGCAATGTAAGATTAAGTGATGCACAATTTAACATCACTAGTACAATACTTAACGGCATAGCCATCTCTTGCAATGTAAGAGTGGGTTATTGCTGGGAGAGCTATCTGTTTGTATGATAACGGCCATTTCTTATTGGAATTCTTTCTCATTATGATAATAATGTTCATCGAATAGAGTATAATGTTTGCGGTGAACAACGTTGACTTCTGGGAGAGTATAATGCATGGTAGAATAGAGTAAGCTAGCGGTAACCTCAGTATTTTTGTATAATGTTTGTTTCATAGCGAAAACCAGTTTCTTGTTACAGCAGAGAGCAAGTAAGCGGTAGGCAAATTCTTATTGGAATTCTTTCTGATCAGATTTTGGTTGCAATTTGAATGCGAAGGTCGTGCGCTTCGATATATGTAGTATTAGTATCAGTAGACCCTGTTTAAATTAATAAATAAAACTATTTAAAAAATTAAATAAAATATTTTAATTGGCGCCCAAACGTGAAACTCGAGAAGTTTTAAAACTTTGAAATTGATACTCATGGTGGAAAAAAGCTGTCCACAAATAATTAATTGGACTGATTGCAACAAATTCTAAAAGAAGATATTAACTTTCGACCTTTGGTGACAATAAAAAAAATTACTACAAAAAATGATCAACCAACTGTGTTTAGGAAGTCACCACGTATATTAAATTGAATATTGAAGCAAAAACCAAATTGAAACAACGGAAAATTATTGCATTTGTGCTACTGCAATTTATAGTGGCGGAGGAAAAAATTAACTTAAATTGAGCAACCTTGGTTAACGTTTCAAGGGTATACCAACTACAGCTATATAGCAGCGGTTCTTGAGAAGCCCCATTAAAATAACAATAAGGTTAAAACACCGGAGCTTTATGTTATTACATCTTTGTGTTATGGCAATTTACATATAACGGTGAAGTACAGTAAACTAAGCCGAAATTAAATGAGACTTCCTTGGATGACATCTGAAGGGCAAACTAATTACGGCTACCTAGCAACGGTTCTTGAGAAACCACGTTTATATTGACTACCATATTAATCATATCAAAATAACAGCATGTAAGTGATATGCTCAGTATTTTTTAAGAAACATTTAAATAGTTCGAAAAATCATAACTCTATTTCAATACGTTATTGAATTTTTTCCTGATTTTTCTTTTTTAAATATTTTCTAAATTTTTTCCCAATAAACTAATACATATTCGCTTATGTAACAAACCTTTAAAACCGAGTTTTGTACTTGAAGTTTATGTGCGACTCTGAACTAGCCCACCTTTTTGACAAATTAGTTTTAAAAGACAAAACCGAAATTAGTATGGACACTACCGAGCTGACGGTATGGTTACGGCAGCGGTATCAGCTGCACTAAAATCACAGAAAGAAGATTTTGATAAAAAATTATACGACTTGACTAAGAAGTTTGCTACTATGCTGACCGAAAGCGTAGAACCCTTTGAAGAGGTGACAATTGTTGTGTGCGACTAAACACTTGACCTTGTCAAATCGTTGCCCGAGTTTGACGGCAAACAAGAGCATTATGTTTCATGGAGACAAGCGGCGCACATAGCCTACAAACTATATGAAAGGTATGACGGAAGTGCAAAGCACTATCAAGCGGTCGCAATAATTAGGAACAAAATTAGGGGCCCTGCAGACACAGTCCTAGCTTCCTTTAATACTGTATTAAATTTCAAAGCCATAATAGCTAGGCTAGACTTTACCTATGCTGATAAAAGACCCGTTTATCTTATCAAACAAGAACTTAGTACTTTAAGGCAAGGGAGTCTGACGTTTTTAAAATTCTATGACGAAGTGGAGAGAAAGCTCACTCTGCTTACCAATAAAACAATAATGACCTACGAAAGCCCCCTAGCGAATTCAATAAATGAAAAATACAGAACGGATTCGTTACGCGTTTTCATTTCTAGATTGAGAAAACCTCTTTATGACATATTATTTTCTTCACGGCCAACTGACTTACCGTCTGCTTTGGCACTTGCTCAGGAGCTAGACGCGAATCACGAATGCTACACGTTCGCGACACATTTTGCAAGGCGTTTTGATGACAATAACAAAGGCCAACTTGCTGAAAGAAGACCTCTTGAAAATAACACTTATCAGCTAGAATATTTAAACAACCATAAAAATCCCCATTACCAAAATAATTACTATAGACAGCAAAAACATAGTTCTATTCACAACAATAGACAGGAGAGATCCGAACCTATGGATGTAGATCCGTCAACGTCTCGCTTCCGTCGCTAATCGAATTATGAGCTCAAAAATCCACCGAACCAGACCCTAGAGCATACTAAACCAAACAATTTCCAGAGTTCTAAACAAAGACAATTTCCAGAAAATCCTGGTAATAAAATACCGCAAGCTAAGCGCCGGTCCGATTTCGATAGGAGTACTGGGCCTAAAATTCAAAGAATAAATCACATTACACAAGATAATGCTGATAAAGTCTCTTACGATGAAAAAGTAGAAAACGAAATTGAGGATATTGCGGAAGAGATACATTTTTTAGGGAAAGGACCCTGCTCCCTTGGGTTAGCAGAACAATAGGGACCGAGCAGAAAGTTATAAAAATGTTAATAGATACTGGGGCTTCAAAAAGTTATATAAGGCCCTTTAAAGAGCTAAAGGGAATTGTGCCATTAGCTAAACCGTTTTTAGTTAAGTCAGTTCATGGCGAGACTAAAGTAAGTAAAAAGTGTAAAATAAACTTATTCGGTATAAATACTGATTTTGTTCTATTACCAATTCTGAACAATTTTGATGCTATAATCGGGCTTGACCTGCTTACACAGGTTAATGCCATAGTCGACCTGAAGAGAGGTGAAATTACTCACGACTTTGGAAAAGAAAGGTTATTATTTACAATTTTTGTTGTATTTATTATTTTCTAAATGTGAAAACATACATATTTTACAAGTTCAACATGATAATGTACCGCTCGCAGTGAAAACCGAGTTTTTAAAAATGATTAGGAAACGATCAAACGCGTTTGCTGATCCAAACGAGTCTTTACCATATAATACGAACGTAGTCGCAACTAACCGTACAAAACATGAAGAGCCCATTTATTCTAGGTTTTACCCATACCCATTAGGTGTTGCGGATTTTGTGAAAAATGAAATAAAAGAACTTCTACATAATGGCATTATTAGACCTTCCAGATCCCCATACAATAATCCAATTTGGGTCGTAGACAAAAAAGGGTTTGACGAGCTAGGCAACAGGAAGGAACGCTTGGTTGTAGATTTTCGAAAGTTAAATGAAGTTACCATTGACGACAAATATCCAATACCAAATGTAATGTCGATATTGTCTAACATGGGTCAGTCACAATATTTTTCAACGATTGATTTAAAATCGGGTTTCCACCAAATCGAACTTGCAGAACGAGATATAGAGAAAACGGCTTTTTCTGTAAGCAACGGAAAATATGAATTTTGCAGACTACCGTTCGGCCTAAAAAACGCTCCTAGCATATTCCAGAGGGCTATAGACGATGTTCTAAGGGAGCAAATAGGTAAAATCTGCTATGTTTACGTATACGACGTTATAATATTTTCAAAAACGAAAGAACAACACATTGAAGACGTGAACTGGGTTCTAAAAAGCTTATATGATGCTACCATGAGGGTATCAGTAGAAAAGTCCCAATTTTTTAAAAATGAAATCGAATATCTGGGGTTTGTTGTATCAAGGGGAGGCATTAAAACATGCCAAGACAAGGTACATACAATGCTAAACTTCCCGGCCCCCGAAAATTTATACAGCTTAAGATCATTCTTAGGACTGGCAAGCTATTATAGGTGCTTCATTAAAGACTTTGCCAGCATAGCCAAACCTCTGACCGACATCCTAAAAGGTGAAAACGGAAAAATCAGTGCTAATCAGTCAAAAAAAGTAAAAATAACATTAAACTTTTTACAGTTCCAAGCTTTTGATAAATTGAAACGTATTTTGATATCTGAAGATGTAATGCTAGCTTACCTGATTTTAAAAAACCTTTTGATTTAACAACAGATGCTTCCAACCATGGCCTAGAAGCTGTTTTATCTCAGGAAGGAAGACCAATTACTATGATATCTAGAACTTTGAAGGGTAATGAACTTAATTTTGCAACAAACGAAAGGAACTTCTAGCTATTGTATGGGCATTAAAAAACCTTAGAAATTACCTGTATGGTGTAAGCCACTTAAACATTTTTACCGACCACCAACCATTAACGTTTGCAGTTTCAGATAGAAATCCAAATGCGAAACTAAAGCGTTGGAAGGCGTTTGTCGATGAGCACAATGCGAAACTGCATTATAAACCAGGAAAAGAAAATAATGTTGCTGATGCTTTGTCGCGACAACAGGTTAACATGTTGGAACAAAACTCAAATTCCTACTGTGCAACTATGCATAGCGAACAGTCATTGAGTTATACCATTCCGACGGTTGAAAAACCTATAAATTGCTTCAAAAATCAGATTATTATTGAAGAGTCTGACAATCCATCTATACGGACTTTCATTATATTTGGAAACAGAACAAGACATGTAATTCAATTTCGTGACAAAAACACTCTCTTAGGTACTATTCAAGACCTTGTCAATACCAACGTAGTGAACGCAATTGATTGCAGCTTGCCTATTCTAGCCTACATCCAACATGATATAGTAAAATTATTCCCAAATACCAAGTTTAAATATGCCAGGAAATTTGTGACCGATATTTTTGACCCAAATGACCAACTTGAAATCATAATAACAGAACATAACCGTGCTCACCGCGCCGCACAGGAAAACGTAAAACAAATTTTGAATGATTACTTTTTTCCAAAACTGGAAAAGCGAGCAAAAGAAGCGGTCGGAAACTGCAAAATCTGTTCAAGTTCGAAATATAATAGACGTTATCAAAAGCATATAATAGCAAAAACACCAATCCCAGCAATTTTAGGAGAAATCCTTCACGTTGATATTTTTTCCACAGATTCAAAATATTTTCTAACTTGTTTGGACAAGTTTTACAAATTTGCGGTTGTGCAAACTATACCATCCAAAGCAATTGTTGACATTAAGCCCCAACTCATACCACTTTTGAACATATTTCCTAACGCCAAGGTTCTTTATTGCGATAATGAGAAGCCTTTAAATTCGAATACCGTCAGATACCTTCTTGCCAACAGTTTCGGTATTGAAGTTGCTAATGCTCCACCTCTCCACAGCACATCTAATGGGCAAGTGGAGCGGTTTCACAGTACATTGATAGAGATTGCCAGATGCATGAAATTGGAAAGGGCTATTGACGACACACAGGATTTAATTTTATTGTCGACCATCGAATACAATAAAACAATTCATTCGGTAACTAACAAAAGGCCAATAGACATATTTCAACCTACGGCCGACGACACAAATATAAGCAAGGAAGTATCGGCACGTTTAAGACACGCACAGCAAATAGATCTAGAAACCCACAACAAGGGTAGGGTAGAACGCTCATTTAAAGCGGGCGACAAAGTTATGGTAAAGAGAAATACCAGACTTGGCAACAAATTAACCCCCCTTTACGAAGAACAGACAATAGAAAAAGATTTGGGAACTACGGTTCTTATTAAAGGGAGGGTGGTCCATAAAGACAATTTGAAATAGGTCTGAATTGTATCCGAATTACAATCATATTTGATTTAACATAAATGTAAACATAGTCGAGAAAAACTCATTCTAATGACGAATAAATTAGTTTTTTTTGTTATTTGAATTATAAATATGTAAAGGAAACAACACTAACATTTCAAAAGCTCACGCGTATACAAAATAATTTTTGAAAATTTTAATTAGTAAACTGTGGGTTTTCGAAAAATTCAATCAAAAAAAATATTTAAAAATAAATTATCTATCAAAGCATTTATTGAAAAACAACTTATTCAGGAATAAATTTATTTTTAACAATTTTGTTACAACAAAATTTCATTCGAATTATTATTGGAATAATGCCCAACTATAAATGTAAGAAAATAAGTAAAATGATGCTTCATAATTTGAGTTAATCCGGCATGAGTCATTGGTGCCGTATGTCGTATCGCTGTATCCGTATCCCTAACGTAAACAGCTGTTTATCGTTACGACGGTAAACCAAACCCCAATTGGTTGGCTACGATACGGTTACGACCTTAGCAGCACCAATAATCGATTGCATTGATTCTCATAAGGTTGGTCGAATCAGCTGTTATAAGGTTACCGATACGGTTACCGATAAAGCACCAATGTCTCCAGCTTAAGCTAGCGGTAACCTCAGTATTTTTGTATAATGTTTGTTTCATAGCGAAAACCAGTTTCTTGTTACAGCAGAGAGCAAGTAAGCGGTAGGCCAATTCTTATTGGAATTCTTTCTGATCAGATTTTGGTTGCAATTTGAATGCTAAGGTCGTGCGCTACGATATATGTAGTATTAGTATCAGTAGACCCTGTTTAAATTAATAAATAAAACTATTTAAAAAATTAAATAAAATAATTTAATTTGTACTTTCGCCTTAACTAGCTTACTTATTATTCCCACTTACAAACTTCATTGCATTATATTTAGATCAACATGTATGTATGTAGGAGGCAGATCGACAAACAAAGTAGGCTTTGAAAAGACATCGAACAATATTACGGTGCATTTTTTTGCATGGAGAAATACATGAATATTTTGTATAAATATGTGTATAGAGCTTTGGCTCTTAGCATTAAGAAAATTCAAATTAGGAGAATAAATGACATTGGAGTGTAAAAATCGCTGGAGCGTTTTCTTTGGCCACAACATCATTCGTTAGCAGAATAAACGAAGTAGCCCAATACATTCAGTAGAGTCCGAAATTACCGCGGTGCAAATTATTATATAAAAATGCAAATAGTGTTTTTGTTTAAAAAGTTATTGAAGTTTGTGTGAATTTGTGAAATGAAGAAATATAGCGCAAAGCGAATTTCCGAGCAAAAAACGGTAAGTTTTAAACTGTTGAAGTGAATTACACGAATGCATGTGTGTTTCCGTATTTGAAAAAACATATGGTGTACCACTATTAATGTAGACATTTTTTTAAATTAAATTTATCCTTTTTAATTGAAAGAAAAATTCCACGACCCAAAAGAGGAAATACAGTTCGCCGAACGCGTCATGCAAATGCTGCGGCATTACAAAGGCGATCACAGACTCCAGATGAACGAGCACAAGCTAATGCATCGCGGCGTGAACGTAATGCACGAAATATATCTATTGTACCTGAAATTATGCGTGCTGATTTTAATTACAACAGTCAGATTGATTACAGTATGTACGGATATATTGGAATAATGGACGCAATATGTCCACATTGTGATGCGGCTAAGTTTCCAGGTGAAACACCCGGCATGTGTTGTGCTAATGGCAAAGTGAACATTAGAAACTCCACCCGAAACTTTGTCTTCATTAATTTTTGGGACTTCTGAAAATTCGAAGCACTTTTTGATTCATATTCAACAATACAATTCGGCATTTCAAATGACTTCTTTTGGTGCTACTAACATTATTAGAGATAATTTTATGACGTTTAAGGTAAATACTTAAACAGGATTGTCCCAATCAATCTGAATCATAAAAGTATTCTATAGTTTTAAAAATTATTATGCAACATATACCTAAAATTGTATACATGTTGCAGATTCAGGGCCAAATTTATCATCAAGGGTGTTCGTTATTGCCATACCCCGACGATGACTATAAATTTTGGAAAATTTATTTTATTGGTGATGAAAATCGTGAATTGGATCAACGTTGTGCAATTGCTTTGAATACAAGACGAGAAATTATTTGTGAGCTACAAAGGTTTTTCCATCAGCATAACGAATTAGTTCAATTGTTCAAAATTGCTCTCGATCGTATGCCATCTGATAATCACAAAATCGTAATAAGGGCTGATAAGAACACCTTTTGGAGAGCATGAAAGGCGATTCAATGCACCGACAATTGATGAGGTTGCAATTGTAATTCTTGGTGATCAGTTTCAATCCCGTGATATTATACTTCATCGCAGAAATGAGCAATTGCAACGTGTTTCGGAACTTCATCGTAGTTACGACGCATTACAATACCCAATATTGCATTGGAAATTTGAGGATGGCTACCGTATCAATATACCAATGATTGATCCACGAACAGGTAAATAATATTTTCAGTGTGTTGACATTTCATCATTTGTATAAATTTCTTAAGTCACATTTTGCACTTATTTTCAGGTCTAAATGTACAGAAAAAGTTAGTGCCATGAATTTTTATTCGTATCGATTGATGGTTCGTCCACAAGAACAAAATTATATCTTGAGATGTGGTAAAATATATCTTCAGTACATCGTTGATATGTATGCCAAAATAGAAACAGAACGTCTTAATTTTATCGTTTCAACCAAGCACAATTAAGATCTGAACAATATATTCATTTGCAAGATGCGATAGCGAATGATGCTAATATTAATGACATCGGAGGTTTAACTATATTGCCATCTGCGTATATTGGTAGCCCACGGAATATGAACGAATATGCACAAGACGCAATGTGTTATGTACGAAAGTACGGTCGACCGGATCTGTTCATTACATTTACATGTAATCCGCAGTGGGATGACATCAAAAGCAATTTATTTTCAGGACAGTCGACAACCGGTCGTCATGACATTACTGCGCGTGTTTTTCGGTAAAAATGTAAAGCACTTATGGATTTAATTGTGAAATTATATGTATTTGGAGAGGTGCGTTGCCACATGAGCTGAAATTCCTGATCACACTGCTGATCCTGAGTTATTTCAAGTTGTCGTTAAAAACATGATAAATTGACCGTGCGGTGAACTAAATATGAATTCACCATATATGATTGATGAAAAATGTTCGAAGCGATACCCAAGGCAATTTACTTCAGACACAATAACGGGCAATGACGGATATCCGTTGTATCGATGTGGATCACCTAATGATAATGGCAAACCGGCAACCATTAGAATGCATAACCAGGAAGTTGAAGTTGATAATCGTTGGGTGGTTCCATATTGTCCTTTATTATAGAAAATATTCACTGCTCATATAAATGTGGAATATTGTAATTCTGTCAAATCCATTAAATATATTTGCAAGTATGTAAATAAAGGGAGCGATATGGCAATTTTCGGTGTTGCTGGTGATAATACAAATGATGAAATTACTCAGTATCAAATGGGGTGCTGTATTAGTAGCAATGAAGCTGTCTGGAGGATTATGTCGTTTCCAATGCACGAAAGACATCCGGCGGTTGTTCACTTGGCTGTACATCTTGAGAATGGCCAAGGTGTTTATTTTAATGTAGCAAATGTATTGGAAAGAGCAGCACAACCACCAGCAACTTCGTTAACAGCTTTTTTCAAATTATGCGAAACTGATACATTTGCGATAATTTTGTTATATTCTGAAGTGCCTCAGTATTACACATGGAATGTGTCTTCGAAAAAATTTCAAAGACGTAATCAAGAAACAGCAGTTCATGCATTTTCCAAACAGATGCAATTGGGAGAATATATACAGTATATCCAAACAATGTTGAGTGTTTTTATTTGAGATTGTTTTTAGTTAACGTGAATGGCCCAAAATCATTTCAAGAATTGAGAACAGTCAACGGGCATTTGTGTCAAACATACCGTGAAACATGCCAACTTTTGTATTTGTTGGAGGGTGATTCACATTGGGATTCAGCACTTCATGATGCATCTATTTGGGCTCATCCTCAACAAATACGAATGCTATTTCCCATTATATTATCACCATGTATGCCATCAAATCTACTTGAATTATGGAACAAATATAAACATTATATTTCAGAAGATATTTTAATTCGTATGCACCATCTCGCAAGAAATCCTGATTTGTTGATAACTTTGGAAATGTACAACGAAGCTTTGATAATAATTGAAGATTTAATTCCATTTTTTTCATTTCATTTTTATTGAGCATTTTTCTTATACCTATCTATTTACATATGTAGCAAAGTTACAATAGCAAAATAAAAATAAAAAAGTTTAACATTATGAAGTATAAACTAACGAATAAATAATATGTGTATGTGACCGTGTAGATATAAGAAAAATGTAAGACATTTTTTATGTTAAGCTTAACATAGTGACAAATGTCATATCTATCAAAAATATTGAAACATTAGTGCAGTGGGGTGACTGGTAAATATTGAAATTAAGTTATACTTTTTTTTTTTTAAACCTACATATGATTTTTAGCCTAATTACAAGATGCTATTATTGGAAAAGCTAAAAGTAAGTAAAAGAAAAAATAATGGTGTAGGTATATAAAATAAAGTAAAGAAAGTTACTACTATTATTTTCTTTTAGTCTCTGATATTAAGCTGCTTATTGAATAGGTCGTAGCAAAACTTCGATTTCATTATGTGAGAAACTCAGAAGAAAGATTTCACACGTTTTATAAATTGTAGAATATTCCTCATGGCCCGAATTTCGGAGGGTAGTATGTTGAAGAGTTTCGTGGATACAATTGTATAAAACTTTGTTGAGTGTGTGGTTCTGGAAGGAGGTACAATAACTGTAGGATGAAAGTTTATCCTAAGGTTATAAGTTTCCGACCTCATACTCTGCAGATAACCACACCTAATGAAAAAGATTTTTAAAACTTTAAATAATAAAGGTCTCTTATTGGAAGAATCTCTAGACTTCTAAAAAGCTCTCTTGAGGGATGCAATCGATTTACATTAGATATTTTACGAATAACGAATTTTTGTAAAACTAGGATAGACTAAACTTTATTAAAGGACTACAGTTACACCTAGATACCGAAAGTCTTCAACAACATCAATTATAAAGCACTCGTTATTACAAATAGCGAGCGGATTAAAAATACCATACTGAGCCATTTGGCACGAATTATCGTGGAGAGAGAGACGCTCACAACTAGAGGAGTGGAAAACGATGTCTACGTCTGGCCTTATTTTTGCTTTCAAGCTAAAAAACATTAGTTTGGTTTTATTGCTGACAACGAGCTTGTGTTTAGCGAACCACGTTCTTAAAATATGTACATCATGATTTATGCTACTTATCAAGTCGAACGTATTTGATGAGCCGTAAGCTGTCGCTAGATCATTTGCAAATGCTGTGACCTTCCCCAAGAAATGCATGTCGAAAATTGAATTTACGTAAACCAGAAATAAAATAGGACCGATGACGGAACCTTGTGGAACGCCAACTTTAATTGGATTAGAGCTACTGAGGGTTCCGCAGACTTTAACGCGTTGTACTCTTCCAGTAAGATACGATTTGAACCACTCATGTATAAATCCTCGGAAGCCAGTATGATATAATTTATCAAGTAGAATTACATGATCCACAGTATCAAAAGCTTTTGTGATGTCAACGAAGAGACTCGCGCAATATTTTTTACTGTCCAACTCTTGGTGGATAAATATACAAAAATCTAATAGAGCATCCTCGGTTGACCGGTTGGCTCTAAATCCGAACTGCCTTGGGCTGAAAAAGCTCTTGCTTTCAAGAAATAGTAAAGTTCGGCTTTTAAGGGCTTTCCCGAAAACCTTAGAAATGCAAGGTACTAATGAAATTGGCCTATAATTCTTTTTATCTTCCCTGTTAACCTTCTTAAATAGAGGAATAATAATCGCGCATTTCAAGTCTTCTGGAAAAGTTCCTGAGTAAACACTAGCATTGAAGAGATGTTTGACAATGTCTAGTAGGTTAAGGGCTATATTTTTAAGCAATTGGTTGGAAATAGCATCATGACCACAAGAGTTCAAACAAAAAACTATTGCCTGAAGTAGGTCCTTTCCTACCTGACATCACACAATTGCAGGAAGAGGCATTAGATTGACCGACTGAAACAAAAAAATCATTAAATATATTAGATACAGCAGAGGAGTCGTCAATGATGTTGCCATGATCACTTAAAGCAATAGACTTCTCATCACCGATGCCGTTTGGGTTGATAATACTATTAACAATTTCCCATTCCTTCTTTGTGTTGCCGCTACATTCTAGTAACCTATTACGAAAATAAGTATCTCTATGCGACTTAATATTCTTTTGTAACTGCTTACACAACTTTTTATACCTGGAATGGAGCTCTTGATTATTTGGCTGTTTCCTACATTTTGCACCCAGTCTATTCTTAAGCTTTGTCTTCTTGATAAGGTCAAAACTTATCGAAGGTTTAAGTTTAATTTTATTTTTTCGTGAAGCGCGGGTAAAGCTAGCAAACTGGATATAATTTCGAAGCAAATTTAGAAATTTAGAGTACGTCTTGGATATATCAGTCTCTGAATAAACATCAACCCCATCCTCTTGACGTAATTTTTCATTAATAGCGAATAGTTAATTTTTGTAATTTTTGGTTTTTCCTTTTTTTTCTTGAAAGGGAAATCCTATCTTGACACCAGTCATGGAGTGATCTGTAATATTCAGATCCAGATTAATACCAGTGAAGGTGCACAAACTGTTGGAACGGCAAAAAATATGATCCAAGCAGGTGCCAGAAGAAATCCTTGTTGGTTCGTTTAAATAGGAAATAAATCCGTTACTCGCCATTAATGCTAGATAGTTCTCAGAACTTGCATTAAATTGTAAAATATCTAAATTCAAATCACCTAGTATAACTGAAAAACTCGATTTTTCATTATTTAAAAGGTTTGAGAATTCCTCCAGAAAGGATTGACTAGATTCAGAGTGAAACCTGTAAACGCAAATCAGGGCAAAAACCTTATTACCATATTTTACGAAACTTTCAAGATATCTGCGCTCGTTAAACTATATTTAAAAAATTTGCAATCCAGTGAATTGCGTACAAAAAATCCTACTCCACCTGCAGAATATTCATCATTATAGTTAGCAAAAAAATTGTAATTAGGAATATTGTAAAAATTCATCTCATGAGAATATATCCATGTTTCGGACACAAATATTACATCTGGGTAGACTGAAAATGTTTCTAAGTTGCACAGTAATGAGTCGAAGTACTGCCGTAGACTACGAATATTTTGCAAAATAATATAAAGAGCATTTCTATCAGAAATAACCTGATCTACAGAATTTAAAGGGCTGTTAATGATGAAGTTGTTGGTGCAGATATCATTAATTGCCATTGGTTTCAGGATAATAATTTAATAATAATATTTAAAAATAAAACTAGTCTGGAATCCCAGGCAGGTCATCAAAAGAACGCACAAAAACAACCTTATCATTATCAGCTTTCCTTAGCATTATATTTGAATTGCTAGACCATACATATTTATAACCCTTTTCCTTTTTAATTTTGCTAACAGCAGCATACAAAGCTCTATTGTAATTGGTTAAGCTATTATTTATGTAAATTTTTTGTTTATTGTTGGTCCCTGAAAACAATCCGGTAGTTAGTTTATTCTTGGCCTTGGATTTTGCACTCATTACTTTACGCTTTACTTCCATTGAAGAGAACCGAACACAGAGCACTTTACGTGGTGAAGACGAAGATCCATTGACCGTTTTTATGTATCGCCTCTCGATTTGGCCAGGCGACACAGAAACACTTACTGCTCTCACAACTATTTGTTCAAGACATTCGCCAATTTTATAGTTAGTTAAGTTAGCAAACCAACAATTTCAATGTACCCCTCCATGCGTTTCTGCTCACTCCAATTCAGCTTATGTTCCAGCTTAGCGACTCTCTCTTGTAACGCATCATTCTCCCCTTTTAGACTATTTATTGTCGCCAAAAAGTCAGTATTAATTGCTTTGAGGTTAATGATCTCTTTGTACAAGAGTTCAAGAGTTATTACATTATCACTCTCCACGCTATTTACTGCATTTTCGTTTTCCGAGTTTTTGCTGCTAGACATGTTATCAGCATTGCTCTGCACGGTGTTATGTTGTTGTTGTTGCAGATCATTTGGGAAACCGGTTGTGCCTGGTGTCTTTGGTTTACTATTTTTCTGCAGGTTGACATTTGTGGGTTTAAATTGTTGTTGTAAAAGCTGAGTTGGCGGCAAAGCATCTCGGTGTAAAGAGCTTCGGCGCGCAGATGAGCACGAATCGCACCGATACTTAGCATTCGAGGCTTTAATATATTCGATCTCCGCTGTAGTTATTTTGACATATAAGCCATGAAAACTGCGATTGCATTCTACACAAATAACTTTAGTTGGATCAAAGCGATTAACCTTATCCTTGCATAGTACACAGTTCATGATTCTGTATTTTAAGTTATTGGCGGCAACTATGTATTTAACAGATTTATTAATAATTTAGATATTTATTGTCACTGTTTTTTTTTTTTTTTTGATTTTGTTGTTCTTACTCTTATTGGTTTTCTATTATTTTTTGGGTTTATTATTAATTATTAAACGTGAAACCTCAACGCGCACCCCACACAGCACAAGCAAACACGTCCGTACTCGGCAACAATTCTCTTTGCAAAAAAAACATTAGTACAATTGGGTATGATGGCACCAAATCGCGAGATGCATGATCTGTTTGATTGTGAATTGCAACGTGAGCAGGAATTCAACTCTAATGATTTGCGTTTATTTGTACTATCGAATATAACCAAAATGAATATTCAGCAAAAACATGTATATGACGCAACCATGCAAGCCATTTCAAATAATGCAGGTGGATTATATTTCTTGGATGCACCTGGTGGTACAGGCAAAACGTTCCTTATATCACTGATTTTAGCGACTATTCGATCGGAACAGAAAATTGCATTGGCACTTGCATCTTCGAGAATTGCTGCTACATTATTAGAAGGCGGTCGGACAGCACACTCTGCATTAAAATTGCCATTGAATGTACAGGTGATTGAAACTCAAATTTGCAATATTTCAAGAAATTCTGCTATGGCAAAAGTTCTGCGATTAACGTCAATTATTTTATCAGATGAGTGTACAATGGCAAGATTTGCGTGGTAATCAACAGCTTTTTGGTGGTGCTTTGATATTACTCTCAGGGGATTTTCGACAAACATTGCCTGTCATTCCTAGATCAACTCCTGCTGATGAAATAAATGCTTTTTGAAGTCATCAGTTCTTTGGAGATATGTACAAAAATTGACACTGAGCATTAATATGCGTATTCACCTACAAAATGATCCAGCTGCCCATGAGTTTTCAAAACAATTGTTAGAAAATGGTGATGGCAAAATACAAATCGACAGAACCAACGGATTGATCACTGTACCGAACAATTTTTGTACAATTACGAAATCGATAGATGAATTGATTGAATGTGTTTTTCCAAATATTCTTCAGAATTACAGAAATCATGATTCGTTCAGAGAACGCGTCATTATAGCACCGAAGAACATTCATATCAATGCCATTAATTTTCAAATTCAAGCAAAACTCCCAGGTGTAGTCACGATATATAAATCAATTGACAGTGCTATGAATCAAGATGAGGCAATGAATTATCCAATTGAATTTTTAAATTCATTAGAACCGGCTGGTATGCCACCGCTTTGTTTGAATCTGAAAGTGGGATCTTTGATTATATTATTGCGAAATATTAATCCACCAAAACTGTGTAATGGCACCAGATTGGCAGTGAAAAATGTATTGCCAAATTTGATTGAATTGGTAAATCAAAAGGAGAAAGTTGTTTAAACCGCGTATCCCTATGATTCCAACTGATATGCCATTTGAATTCAAACGATTACAATATCCTGTGCGTTTATCATTTGCGATGTCCATCATCAAATCCCAAGGGCAAACATTCAACGTTTGTGGTGTGAATTTGGAGGAATCAAATTTTTCACATGACCAACTTTATGTTGCCTGTTCCAGAGTTGGTACCCCCAGCCGTTTGTTTATTCATACCAAAAATATTGTTATCCAAATGTTTTGGATTAAGTTTTAAAATAGCTAGCAAATAATAAAATATCTTTTTTTTGTAATAAATGAGTTTGATTTAATATTTCACTTTATACGTAGCGAAGCACGTACCGGGCCGCTAGTAATGTATATAAGTGATACAAATTGAAGCTTACATAACGTCTAATTATACGACATTAAACGAGACCATTATAAGTTTTACCGGCAGGGCCGCAGAGAGCCGAGCCGGGCCCCTGGGACAGTTCGCGTTTACGGGCCCCCCTAAAAAATAAAATCAATCAAGTAAAAAAAATAACATAACACTCATAAATTTTTCAATTCATATTGTCAGTTTTATTGCATATAAAATAAGATTTACTGGAGCACTTACATAAATGAAATGTTAGATTTCATTGTTTGATTTACTTACATTAACTTGTTTTAAATATGTACATTTTAAGAGCTTGAATCAGCCAAGGAAAACCTTCCGTGCTTTTTGGTCTGCAAATATGAAAATTACCTATTTAAAACTAATGCTGCGAGCAAGGCTGGACTCCAACGCCAATGTCCCAAGGCTTGTCAAGCGATTTTGGCTCATAGTAGAACGTAAAAAATTTTTCACGCGGGATAATAGCTAAAAGAACGCTCCCCTTCAGCCACACTGACAGGAAGTGTGCAAAATATTCTTAATGCTATGCAGATGTTCGGAAATAATACTTCCATCTTCAAGTCACGAAATTTGTTCAGAAGTTGATATGGTTGCAGCGATTCACATCCCAAATTTGCTAAGTACATGGCTTTGAGATGAATGATTTCATCTATTAGATCTGTAGAAATATCGATACCGTAAATCGTGCAGGATGCCGCTGCCTTTTCTCTGAGCTCTTCTTCCGTCAGATCCTCATACTCCCACAAGAAACTAAATTTAATCGCAATGTCATTTACGGCTTCGAAACGTCTTGTCATGTTACCAATCAAGCAGTCCAAAAGTAGGTAAAAAACTTGCTGTTTGAATTGAGTTTCGGAATCACACTCAGGTGATTCGCCAGGTAATTCATCGAAATGGCGCTGTTTATCTTCCTTTTTTTCTCTGCGAAGGTATTCACAACTCCTATATGATCGACCGTTGATCCCTGAATTTCTTCAATTCATCAATCAGACTACGTATGTTTTCTGTTCCCACGTCCAGTGTGGCATTTCTAGCTTGCAGTACCAGATTTCGATGGTTGATTACAATCAACACTTTGAGCCAAATATAGGCTAAGAAGATACACGCAAATTTCCCCATATATGCTTCAATACCTTTCAAATCCGTTGCTGTTTCTGAACTCAGATTCAAAAGCTTGATTTCATCAATAGCTTTCAATATTTGGGGAATGTGAGTTGCGAAAGGTTTCACACTATCCACACGAGCAGACTATCGTGTTTGTGACATGCTGTGCAAGGAGAGATTAGTTTTTTCCTTGAGAATTTCCCATCTCTGTGGGCTTGCGCTAAAGATATTATAAAATGTCTACATAATACCGAAAATTGTGATGACTTCTGCACAACATTCAGCAGCTTGCACTCCACATAAATTTAAACTATGACAAGCACAAGGTGCAAATATTGCCAGGGACTCTGCGCTCCTTTGTAATGACCGCTCATATTACTGCCATTATCATACCCTTCCCCACGGCAGTCATCCAGTGGAATATTGTGCTTTTGTAGAATGCTGCGAATCAGCACAGCGATAGCTTCTCCTGTTTTTGCGTTACAATCGACAAACTCTAAGAAGCGTTCTTGGATTTTCCATTTTCCGGAGTCCTGTCTAATAAAACATAACGCAATATAAAAACAGTCTGCTCAATATGCGCCGAATCAGAGGTTCCATCCACTATTACTGTGACGGAACTTCTCTCGCTTTCTATCTTTCTAATTACTTGACTTGCACAGATTTCTATGAACTCATTTTGTATTCCATCAGACAAATAATGTGCTTGGAGACGATTCTTTTTCTTGATCAGTTCCAAAATACCAAGAAAGTTTCCATGTTTTGGATTTCCGATCAATGAATTATCCCCTCTAAATGCCAATCCTTTTTCTCCAAGAAATAAAACAACATCAAGAATCCTGCGAAGTATCTCTCTCCAGTGAGTTGCTTCATTTTTAAGGGTTTCCGCTAAGAGAAAATCCACTGAACTTGCATTTCGAATTCTCATTTCATATTGGCGCCACCCTATATAGCAAGTTTTATGATTTTGCCTATTTTCATGTTCAGGAATTCTGCCGTGTAAACTCTTCCAACTTTTTTCTTTAGAATAACTTGAAGACTTTGTCAAATCTGATCGGGTATTTTCGGAAATTTTACTGAAAAGCTGGAATGGAAAACAAAAAAGCGCTTCATTTGTTGCACTCTAAACGAGCCAATCTCGCTTTTCTTTTTGTCCGTTTTTTTTAGAGTAGTATGGAGTTTGACAAGCAACAAAATATGTATGTATCTATGAAATTCTAGTTAGAGTACTGTCAATACTGCTTTGCCTTGCCGGGCCCTCAAAAACAGTCCGGGCCCCAGGGCAATTGCCCTGGCTTCCCCCCCTCTCCGCGGCCCTGTCTACCAGTAATCCTTACTCCTTGTAATCGCAAAAGTAATTGCTTGGTGGGTATGCACGCACGAATGTAGACAATTTCAAATTAATTTGTTCTTGCGCCAAGAATATTTTAATAAATTATTTTAAGATTTCATTTCCCCATTAATTTACTTCTAAACTAACCCGCCCTCTTCCCGGTTTATGTTAATTGAGAAAAAAAAATATATGTATATTAAAATGTGTAATATATTTATTCTACTACGTTGGCAGCGAGAGGCCGTACTGTGAGCCTCTGTCGGCGTAGTTCCTGGTGATGTTGTTGTTGCTGGTAGTATGTTGTAGCATATACTCTTACTTTCAAAATTTAGTTAAAATAATTTAAGAAAAGTTTTTTATTGAATTAAAAATAAAAATACAGATTTAAACGCCGCAGTTTAACATAATGGTGTCATCCACAAAATCCCCAACGTCATTGTTCTTCCACTTTCGGCATATTTGTCACAGTTTAGACCACCTTTTTTGAATTGTTACCTATTCAGTAATAAAAAAATTTTGTTAAACTTCATTAATTTTAGTAGCAATACTATAAAAAATAAGGAATTTAAGTGAAAAAGTCACGTTCCTTACAACATTACATTATTTGATCTGAAATTCGCAAAATTTTCGAAATAATATTTATTTGGATCTATGAAAGCAATTGGATTACCTTTCTTTTGATGCATGTTAACATTTAAAATTCCTTAAGGATCATCCAAAAAAAAAATACTTTCCTTGCAACTTTACACTATTTGCTCTGACTACATATTAATGTTTGCGAATTCGCAATATTTTCCAAAAAATATTTAATGGCTATAAGGAATTTTCCATCAAAAGAAAAGTAATTGAATTACATTTCTTTTGATGCATGTTAACATTTAGAGTTCCTTAAGGATAATCTAAAAAAATTACTTTCCATCTAAAAAAAAATGACTTCCCCTACAACTTTACATTATTTACCCTGACAACTTATCCAATAATTTAAATAACTTTCCTTAAGTGAAACAGTCTCCAAACCACTCTATCACTCACTGCATTTAACATGGGTCGATGCTCCGTTCTTCTCCAGGGCTTTCTTGAACTTGCCTGTAAAAAATTAAGGACATTCAAATTAAGGTCATTAAAAACACTTGATCAGCCCAATCATGACTTTTGCATCAAAAGTTCCACTATAAATTTATTCACATCGAACAAGTAGCAAAATAACTTGATAATTAGGTCGATATTAATACAGAAAATTTTCATTCCATTACAATAATTTGAGGAAATCTTTTAGGTGGAACTTGTGATCACATTGAAGTTAAAATTTGGGTTATAAAGCTATCGTTTAAGTGGACTGAATGTCCTGCATGCGATGTGTCCCCACATGACACCCACCATCTTTTCAATTGTTATGTGAAAAATACGCATCTAACACTATTCTCCCATGGTCCACACCTGTTGAGACTACCATTTTCCTTTCTCTCCCGTTATAGGACTTTGATGAAGATTTGTGAATGGCCGTGCTCATTGAATGGGCGAAGCATAGTTAACATAACTACAACATGATCCTTGAAGTATCCATAGTGGTTCTGCGTTGGCGGTCGCCTGAAGACCGCTTAAAAAAAATCACCCTTAGTCTAACATCGAATTGGGAATCAACATAAAAACCTGAAACTTTTCAGCATTTGTGTGTATACAGCAAAATCAAACCAATTAGAATAACCACTTGCAAAAGTCATTTCTAACTCAAATCAATGTGAAACCCCAAAAAGTTGGAATGGAGTGAAGCACTGGTAACACAACAAAATACATTTTGGATAAAACAATGACAAAATAATTGACTTTTGCTGTTTCAACAGTTTGTTTATTATTTTGCCATAACAGCTGATTTGAGCAATCTTACCTCGTGTTCCAATGGTACATGAACCAGATACGGATAGAGATTTAACATGCAAATGCAACAACAATGTACCATTGGAACACGAGGTTAGTGTTCTCGTAGGCAAGGTGCAGACGAGGCTACGCGTCATCCACGCGTACACGATATTTCATGAAGCTACAATTCCTCTACGCTTCAAGATCTGCATACGTAGCTACTTCCAAGCGTCGCTATAAAATGAAAAATATTTCTAAAAAAATTAAACAAATTAATTTATGCTGTATAAAACAAAAGTTGATTGTGTATTAAATTAAAATCGAAAGTTTTCACCGCAGCGCATAAGTGAAAAAAAGAACTTTAGCAAGTTTGCAAACGAAAAATTGTAAACATCTTTTTCTTGCTCTTTTCTAGGCGTATTTACGCCTAGCGACCAAAATTGCTGTACGGCTAGCTACACATGAAACTTTCATGCTTTGTTGCTTTCATGCAGCTGACGCCTCGTACGCAGCTCTTTATCCAAGTACATGTGTTCGACATCAAAGCGTACAGATTTCGCCTTCAGCGTCTATGAAGCGTAGCCTCGTGTGCACCTTGCCTTAATCAGATTATGCTATGCTTCACATTTTTACAAACTTTTGTGTTGTGCTTCTGTTGCTATAAAGATATAGTAAAAACTTTCCTTTTTGATTTTATATACAATCAACTTTAGTATAATTGCAATTATACAGTATAAATTAATTTGTTTATTTTTTTTTTTAATATTTTTTTTTGTAGCGACGCATATCTTGAAGAAGAATCGTACCTACATGAAATATCGTGTACGCGTGGATGACGCGTAGCCTATGTACACCTTGCCTAAGTGCACATAATCCCCTGATAATTCACGAAACACACTTCGGGCTTATTGGGGTAAACGCAATATTTTTGAGGATGGTAATTTACAAGCGATCATCTGCAAGCAGCAAATAATTCAACTTCAAGAGAATCGAAGTTGTTTATTTTGTATAAAAATGTTAAAGAAATGAAATTATGTTACGATTATTTAATACGGAGTCAAAAGCTCGCTTATTACCCTCGAAAGTGTTGGCGTTAAGTATGTTACCCCAAGAAAATACTGTGATGTCATTTATTTGATGCTGTTGGCAAACAAAGAATGTGGACATACATATTAAAAGATACTGTTTGTGAATTAATTTGGGTAATTCTATATAACAGCATGAACCTATAAATACAAGTCCAAAAATATCGGAAGATGTATCAAAAGATGCGTCTTGGACCCAGAATGGGAATCCAAAAACGGAAAACAAAAATTGTGAGTTGTTCAAAATATGGTTATTCTATACGAAAGCATGACACTCTAAATACACGTCCAATAATATCGGGAAGAGTGTCAAAAAACACTGGCCGGTCCCCTTTATACACAAAATTATTTCCTGTGTACACCAACATTACAACGACCACACGACAAGTTGCAATTCCTTTTGCAAGAATCTCTTCACAGACTCAAAAGGTAATAGTCTAGTTGAGGGGTCGACTGCTAATACGCTACCAAAAATATCGAGAGAGGTCTGGAACGACGCGTCTTGACATCAGTATTAATAATCCGAAGGCGGAAAATAAAAATTTTAACGCGTTCAAAAGATATTAACGAAAAACCGAAAAAATACCCGCGGGTACCTCCGAAACCGGGGGTCGGATCCATAGTATTTTTGCGCAGAACACTTTTCTGCGTTGGCGGCCTTCGGCCGCGATTATAAAAAATAACCCTGGGCTACGCCATGCCAAGTCCGGGTGTGTGGTATAACCGTGGCTACCGCCACGGTGATGCACAATTTTTTTTGTGGGTACGAACACAACAACAACCACATGGAAATCGCCAACTTCAACTGCAAATATCTCCGGACAGAGATAAAATTTTTCTTTTCCGCCGTCGGATTATTGTTCTCGATATTAATACGCGTCTTTTGACACCTCTCTCGATATTTTTGGTAGCGTATTAGCAGTCGACCCCTCAACTAGACTATTACCACTCAAAATTTGTGTTTTTATATTCGCGTTTCTGGGTCCAGGACGCATATTTTGCTACACCGGTTTGGAGACCAAAACTAAAACGTCAAACCACTTATGTTCGCAATTTTTTTTGTGGGTACAACAACATTACAACACCCACATGAAAATCACTATCTTCAATTGCAAATATCTCCGGACGGAGATAAAATTTTTCTTTTCCGCCTTCGGATTATTGTTGTTAAGGTCAATACGCGTCTTTTGACACATCTCTCGATATTTTTGGACGCGTATTAGCAGTGTCATTCTGTCGTACAGAATTACCAAAAGATGTGTCTTGGACCCATAATGCGAATCCGAAAACGGAAAAAAAAATTTTTGAGTCGTTGAAATGATGGCAATTCTATACGAAAGCATAACACTCTTAATTCATGTCCAAAAATATCGGGAAGGGTGTCAAAAAACGCTGGCCGGTCCCCCAATGGGGTGCATTCAAAATTTAATCCGTGCAAAAAATCCCTTTTTACAAAAAATTTTTTCCTGTGTACACCAACATTACAACAACCACACAAAAAGTTGCAATTTCTTTTGCAAGTATCTCTTCACAGACTCAAAATTTGTGTTTTTATATTCGCGTTTCTGGGTCCAAAACGCATATTTTGATACATCTCCCGATATTTTTGGACGTTTATTTAGAGTTTGGTTGTTGTTGTAGCACTGATTTATTTAGAGTGTATAGAATCACCTAAATTAATTATCATACATATCTTTAAATATGTCCACATTCTTTTTCTTTGACAACAAGATCATAAACAAATGACACCATAGTATCTGCTTGTTACCCCCAGTAGACTAACACTTTCGAGGGTGGTATAAAAAGGCGAGCGTTTCCTCCCGTATTAAATAAGCGGAACATAATAGCTATTTATTTCACATTTTTATAAAAAAAAAAAACAATTTTCTTTAGCTCACAACTGCTAAAACTAGTCAAAAAATATCGCGAGAGGTGTCAAGAGGCGCCTTTGAACTCAGAACAACGAATCTGAAAGCGGAAATTGAAAATTTTATATCTGTGCAGAGATATTTTTAGTTAAAGTTCGCATTTTTCATGTGATTATTGTAATGTTGTTGTTCACAGGAAAACATTTTATGTACGAAAGGAATTTGCACTGATTTAATTTTGATTCCACCTCCTTGGTGGTAATTTTTTATAAGCGCGGCCGAAGGCCAAAATTCTATGGATCACACCGCCGGTTTCGGAGGGAGCAGTGGTCATTTTTCGGGTTTTCGTTAATACATTTTGGGTAACTGCAAATATCTCTGCACAGATTCGTTGTTCTGAGTTCAAAGCGCTTCTATTGGCACCTCTCCCGATATATTTTGACTAGTTTTAGCAGGCGTGTGCGAAAGAAAAGAATTACCAGCAAAAATTGTGCCATCAAACATATGTATGTATATAACTACATACCCATATTATGGTGATCAAAAACAAAGTCAGTCCTGCGTTGGACGGACAAAACTTCAACTAATTTGGTTATCACCATAATACCCGCATTTACTCAGAACCATTCATATTATGACGACACCAAACAATATTCCTGATTTCTGTCAGGTCCATAATATGTAACACTGATTTGGTGTCTTCATATTAAGGGTAAGTTCTGCAATATATTTTCAAACTTGCACTGCTACAACAACAAAAAAGTTAGTTATACTAAAATACCTAAACATTTACTTACCTCGGATAATCCAACGTTGAAGTGGCGTCTTGGAGAAGCCCTTTTGTGGCTGATAAAAGCTGGAGATTTTGTTTTTGAACGTTCGCCCGTTTTTCTTTAGCGAATCCCGAATTATTGCGCGAAAATAATGTCGCACACTTTTCTGTTATATTTTTTTTTTTTTGTTTTTAATGTTCTTACTCACTTGAACACTTGTAAAATTCATTTTTATTAAATTCTTTCGCAATGAGACGCGTTTTGCTTAAAAAATTTACATAAATGGTGGCGAAATCTGTAGTATCTTATTGTTTCATTCCTACATCATACTACTGTTTCATTCGCACATCTTAGAAATTTACCACAATTACGAAAAATGTCCCACAAATGTGAGTTGGTGTTAGTTGTGTCCAAAAAGAAATTGAGATAGTGTTGGTTTTAGAGGTGAAAATAGCAAAATGTGGTTAGCCATGGTTAGCAGGGTATGTTTGGATTAAGAAAATTTCATAAATATATATGGGCACAGATTCACGTTGTGTAGTGACAACGAAGCTTTAAAACAAATCTTTAATCCAAATAAAGACACGTCAAGTATTACGGCATCTAGACTTCAACGATGGGCGGTTATGTTATCAATATATTATTATGAATTTAAGTACCGTCCTGCTAAACATAATACACCAGCAGATGCTATGTCACGTCTACCATTGAATGATGACACACGTATAGAATCAGTGCATAATTTGTCAGACGCAATAGATTTGCCCATTAGTGTAGATAAGATACAAAATTACACTGATAACGACAAAGTTTTATCTAAAGTTATAAGTTATGTAAAAGGTAATTGGCCGGTAAATATTACGCCAGATCTCAAAAGTTGGTTCAATATACGTAAATTTTATCTAGTGATAATTATTTTTATACTACCGGGATAGAGTAGTAATACTTGAAAAATTGCAAAACGAGGTACTTAAGATTCTACATGAAAATCATGATGGAATCGTTTGAATGAAAATGTATGCAAGAAGTTCAGTTTGGTGGCCAAAAATAGACAGTAGCATAGAAAGCCACGTAAAAAGTTGTTTTGTTTGCCAGTCTACGCAAAAAATTCCAAAAGAAATTGTCAAAAGTAAATGGCCCGAATGTAACAAACCTTTTGAAAGAGTTCATTTAGATTTTTTTTATTTTGAATCTAAAACACTTTACATTTTTATTGATTCTTTCAGCAAATATATTGCTGTCAAATACTTACCGAAAACAGATGCAATTAGTTTAACTAACAGGTTGCAATCAGCTTTTAGAATTTTCGGTTACCCAAAAGTTTTAGTTACGGACAATGGTCCGCCATTCTCTTATTATCAATTTGAACAGTTTGCCACAAAATTAAACATTAAATTAATGAAATTGCCGGCATATCATCCGCAAAGTAATGGGTTAGCGGAACGAGGTGTTCAAACAATTAAAAAAATACTTAACCGACGGAAGTTTAAAGTCTTTATCGATTCAAGCAAAACTAAATAAAATTTTAATGTGTTATAACAATACGCCTTGCACAACAACAAATAAAAGTCCATCAAGCCTTGTTTTTTCATATGTACCTAGGACATTATTAAATTCCTTACAAAAGAAAATTACATTTAACACAAAAGAAAATAAAGTTATAACTTATCAAAATAAGGATCTATCTAGTAAATCTAAATTATGTGAATCAAATTTAAAAAAGGGGAAAAAGTACTATATAGAAACCATTTTAAAAGTGTTGTTAAATGGATTCCAGCCACCATACATAAGCAAATAAGCTCCAATACTTATCAAATTAATGTTGAAAATTCTATAAGATTTGTACACAAAAATCAGTTACGATATTCTACATTAGAAGACAAATTTAACCCCTTGTTACCGGAAAATTACCTCAAGAGGTCGAGTCTGAAAAAATGATTCTGTAATATCAAAAAAGAAAAATAAATATACGTCGTAGACCTACTAACCTTCGCAGATCTACGCGTAAAAAACAAAAACCCAACAAACTTTGTTATGATAGAAAATAGAAACTAAAATTAACTGAAATGTATAATAAATTTAAGTTAATCCAATTGGAAAATATTAAATTATCATATCTATGAAATATCTTAACGATATACATTGTAAAATTACTGAGCATTGAAATTAATGAAATTACAATTTATATATTAATGAAAACAATAAAAACAAGGGGAAAATGTTATGTATTTATACATTACATAAATTCTTATTTATATTATACTTCATACATATATCATAGTACCGAAATATCTAACTATACAACACTAATGTAATACGCATCACTAAGTAGCATAATATGTACTTTAACGTTATGTATGTACTTGGTATGCATAAAAAGAGTGTTACTTAAATATTTGCAAAGATGGAACTACTCACTTCGAATAGAGCGACATAAGAATAAAGAGCTAAATTAAAACGCGCGTTCGTCTTTCATTTTCGACTCAAGGTCATAATAAGCATATTCAAGCGCCTGTATTTCATTTTTAAAAGGTAGTGTGCCAGTTTGTGATAAAATATTTTCGATATCTCCTTTATTTAAGACTTGTGAGTGAACAATTCCTTGTTTTGCTAACTGGGCTGCATTTAAGATTTTCGAAATTTCACCTTTTATTATTCCTAACTTATTAAATAGTGTTTGTTCAAAAAGCTGCGTATTGTCTTCGTTTATTTTGCCGCGATTCTGTTATGTCCATCTAAAATTGTATTACCGGTCCTTATAAGATATTCGTTTATTTCGTGTTGTTTGTTGTTGTTTTCTGTCAGAGTGTGTGTTTGTGACATGATTTGGTCCCAGTCAGTAGCGTCGGGATTTCCTGCTAACCACTTCCAAGCAGACCCTATCCAGTTAATTGATCGTTTGTGTTTCGTAGCGTTTTTGGTTCGTAACTGGTCCAGTACATTGTCTATCTCAGTAAGTTCATGTTCTAGTTGCGGAAATAAAATGCTTGTCTTACTAACTTGTTGTTGTTGTTGTTGTTGTTGTAGCGATAAGGTTGCTCCCCGAAGGCTTTGGGGAGTGTTATCGATGTGATGGTCCTTTGCCGGATACAAATCCGGTACGCTACGGTACCATAGCACCATTAAGGTGCTAGCCCGACCATCTCGGGAACGATTTATGTGGCCACATTAAACCTTCAAGCCATTCCCTCTCTCCCTACCCCCAAGTTCCATGAGGAGCTTGGGGTCGCCAGAGCCTCGTCTGTTAGTGAAACAGGAGTCGCCGCGGATAGGTTAGGTTGACAATTGGGTTTGGAGAAGCTTTATATTGCGCTGGCAACCTAAAAGGTTGTGCTACACAGCCCTTTGAATCTGGTATTTTAGTCGCCTCTTACGACAGGCATACCTACCGCGGGTATATTCTGATCCCCTAACCCGCTGGGGTGTCTTACTAACTTCGTGTTGTACTATTGGTCTTATATCGTCAACTACTCTGTCGTACTCATCCAAGTCTATAGAATGTATAATTTTGTATGTTCCTTTGGTAATTTTTCCTAGTCTTTGTTTAATTGTCAGTACTGGGCTATCATCGTATTTGTATGTCTCCACTGTTGCGGTCGTCCGACAAGGTAAAAGTCTAAGTTAATTTTTCAGATGTGACTTATGTATTTTCCTATTATTAGTTGTAGTTATTGTTTTCTTATTATCCTTACCAACGGTTTCATTCCTGAATATGGGTTTTGTTTTACCCTTGATTTGTTTATCCTTCTTTAGGACAACTTCACCAGGTTCGTAGCTTCTTGGCTTCGACCTTTTCCTGTTATGGGTTTTTACCATATTTTTTTGTTTCCTAGCTATTTCGTTACGAAGGTCTACATTCACTATCTCCCTAAAATTCGTGAGATCTTGATCATTAATTCTTTGGGTTCTTCCAAAAAATATATCGGCGGGTTTTTTCTTCGTAACTGAGTGTATGGTGTTATTATACCTATCAAGGGCAATGTTGACAAATTTCTTTTAGTGAGCTATCAGGATATTCAGATTGTAGACATCTAACAATTTCTATGATTGTAGAATGCACACGCTCGATTGTGCCGTTAACTTCACTTTTTTGGGGTGGTGATAAATAAATTTCAATACCTAAACTTTCCAAGTAATTGAGTGTTATTGGACTTATGAAGCTACCCTCGTTGTCCACCACTAAGGTATTTGGCAAAGCAAAATAATGTAGGAGTTTAGTTAAGTTGTCTCTAATATGTAACACATATTTATTTTTGATTTTAAAGAATTTTACAAATTTAGAAAACTTGTCACCGCATGTAATAAATTTTACGCCAGACATTTCGTTTATGTCAATGTCCACTATTTCTGTTGGGTATGAAGGTATTGGCCTTGCCTGTAGTTCAGGCTTTTGAGGGTGGCGATCGTACTTGTTGCACCCAAAATTTTTGCATGATTTTGTGTATTTTTTTATAAGTTTACTCATCTGAGGAAAATAGTATTTTTCTAATATTTGTTCCTTATTTCCCCTATCATTACGGTGGGCCCATCTATGCTCCCGTTCGATTATTTTGAACTTTACTTCTTCATCAGGAATGTCAGTAACAAGTCTTTGCGTGATTCTGGCACGAAACTTAGAAAAACTTTCCTGATAGACCTGTTGTAACAATTCGATATATTTTTCGGGAATTTTGATTCCATTAATTATATTTGGATTAAGATAATTTTTTAAGTTTTTAATTCATTTTCCTTTATCGTAGATTTCACTTTTAATACGGTGCCTATGGTACCTTGGGTGAGGTTCTTCGTGGATAATTTCATCTTTGCTTTCTTCAAATATAACTAGGTGTTTAAATACATTTAATGGTGCCTCGAAATGAGGAATAAGCTGTGAGCTATCCTCTGCTGCACTATGTTGAGAACTAGATGTTGACGATGTCAACGAGTTAATTTGGAGAGCGCATCTGCGACAACATTGGTCTTCCCTGGTGTATAGAAAACTTTATAATTATACTCTTCTATGCATGCCTTCCACCGCTTCAGCTTGGCATTAAAAATAAAAAAATAAATGTAAGGCGCGATAACCTCCGAAGAGATCTAAGGCCGAGCTTCTCTTCCAATTTGCGTCGTGCTCCTCTTGATTTTTCCCTACAAATTGGCCGGACGGGACCTACATGTTTTATGCCGACTCCGAACGGCATCTGCAAGGCAGATGAGTTTTCACTGAGAGCTTTTCATGGCAGAAATACAATCGGAGCGCTTGCCAGACACTGCCGAGGGGCGACCCCGCTTAGAAAAATTTTCTTCTAATTGAAAATTCTTATTTCTAAAATTTTGATGTTGCTTTGCCCGGGAGTTGAACCCAGGGCATACGGTGTGATAGGCGGAGCACGTTACCATCACACCACGGAGGCCGCCTCAGCTTGGCATTATTATTGCTATTACTCAAAGCGAATGTTAATGGTTAGCGGTGAGTTAGGATTCTAATGTCTTTTGCTCCGTATAGGTAGGTTCTTAATTTGTCAAGAGACCATACTATAGCTAGCATTTCCTTCTCAATAGTCGAGTAATTTTCCTCGGTTTTATTGAGTGACCCAGATATATAAGTTATGGGCTTATCCTTACCGATTTCTCCTTGAGAAAGGACTGCCCCAATCGCGGTATTAGAAGCGTCTGTTGTTAGAATAAAGGGTTTATTGAAATCTGGAAATGTCAAACTCTCAGAAGACATAAGTAATGTTTTCAAGTCATTAAATGATTTCAGTCCTTCATCAGTTAAAGAGACTTTTATTTTTTTGGATTGGCTCGCCTTATTTGAGCATTTTCACCCCCAGCCAGATTCGTGAGTGGTTTGGCAATTTTTGCGAAGTCTTGTATAAATCGTCTATAGTATGACGCTAAACCTAGAAAACTTTTCAGTTCTTTAAGATTTACGGGTACAGCAATTTTTTTAATCGCTGAAATTTTTTCAGGGTCAGGTAAAATACCGTTTCCTAGAAATTCCACTCTGGTTCTGAAAAACTTAGATTTTTTCAGATTTACTTTTAATTTTCTTTATATAGTAGAGCGAATACATCTTCAATATTTTTAAGATGTTCTTCTTTGGTTCTTCCTATTATTATGATATCGTCGATATAGACGTAGCAGGATACTCCTATGAGGGGTTTAAGGACGTCATTTATCATTATTTGAAATATAGAAGGCGCATTTTTAAGCCCAAATGGCAACCTAGTAAATTCGTATTTATCATTTGCGGTCGAAAACGCTGTTTTTCTATATTCCTTTCCTTCATCCTGATTTGGTGAAAACCGGATGTAAGGTCAAGTGTAGTGAAATACTTACACTCCTCTAAGCTAGTTAAAATGCTGTTTATATCGGGTATTGGGTAAGCGTCAGGTGTTGTTACTGAATTTAGTCTTTTAAAATCGACGGCAACCCTGTATTTCTTTTCCCTTGAGAGACCTGGCTTTTTTGGGATAATCCACAAAGGAGAATTATATGGGCTTTTTGACGGCCTAATTATACCGTTATTTATAAGTTTCGTTATCTGTTTCTCGACCTCGTCACGAAGGTTGGTTGGATAAGGGTAGGATTTGGTATAAATTGGTTCCTCTGTCGTTGTCTTTATTTCTTCTAACACGGTTGTGTCTATTGTTCCACTGTCGGATACTGGTCCGAAAATGTCCGCGCATTTATTAATAATTTCTTCAACTTCATGTTTATAGAGTGTTTCCTTAAAATTATTAACTTGTTTTGAAATTTTATGTTTTAATGGCAATACTATATCTCCTATGGTTAGTGTGTCATCCTTTCTATTAATAATCCCTCCTAGTTCCTTGAGAGTATCATCACCTATGATGCCATCAAAGGATTTTAAATTTCGCAGAATAAAAAAATCAAAATTACTTTTTATGCCTATGCTTTTGAAGAATGGTCCTGAAAATTTATAGATTATTTCCTCCTAGCCGGCAGCGGATTGAACCTTGAAAGAGTTGTTTAGTTTCAATGAATTTTTGGCAATTTTTTCACATGCGCAGTGTTTGTTGGCCCCTGTATCTATAAGAAATTTCATGGTGTGGCCATTTTGTAAGGTAAGTTCTAAGTAGGGTAGGCTAGATAGGCGTCCATCATAAAATTTACATCTTCACCTCCTTCGAATGTTTCGAGTTCCTGATCTTCTGTTTGAACATTAAAAATTTTTTGGCTTTTCCTAGGAATGTTTGATGAATTATTTGACTGCCTTACCACTGGCGTGCTTTCTATTCGGTTGATATAATTTAGTCTCTTCGAATGAATCGAAAGATCTACCTCCATTGGAACCGGAGGCTTAGGTTTTGTTGGCCTTGGTGGTGGTTGAGTTTTAGTCTCTCAATTTCTATTGTAAATCTGATTTTTTTTCTGCAGGACCTAATTCTCTCGGTGAAAATGATTGCTTCTGCCTAATTTGGTTTTTAGGCGCTTGAATAAGCATGGTTGTATTCTTAGGATAAATCGAATAGTTTCTTAAGTTAAGGTTCTGTATTTCGAGGCAAAATGAGTAAGCCTCTGGTAGACTCTTGGGTCGTTGGATGACTAGCATCCTGGACAGTTCGCCGCTTAATCCCCTAATAAAAACATCAAGGGCTCTGTTTCTGTAGGTTTCCAGAAGCGCGTTGCTTGTTTCCCTAGAGTAGTCCTGCCCTTTAGTAGTATTTAATACCAGTTCTAACTCAAATGGTGCAAGGAAAAGTATATACACACCAACACACATATATATAAAACAAAACAATTCCGCTAGGTGTCGCATCCGTTCTTCTGGTTTGTATTCTGGCTAATCTTCCGCTAGGTGGGGCATCCGTTCTTCTGGTTTGTGTTCTGGCTGATCTTCCGCTAGGTGGCGCATCCGTTCTTTCGGTTTGTGCTCTGGCCGATCTATATCATTTAGGTGCATACGTATGACACCGCAAAACAACAAAACAATTTTACCTTTAGCAGAGCTTAGCCGTAAACGTGACACAGTTACATACATCCATATACATACATTCAGAAAGATAAGGGCTACTTATCCAAATGTATAAAAATTGGACATCCTTTCGGTAAAAAAAATGTAGTAAATTGTTTAAAGCCGCTCAGCAATCATCTATATTTTACGGATAATCATTTTATAAGGATTTTCAACCGTGTTTAATCAGGATCACTTCTAGTAAACAGTAATAAACTTGAATACTTATAAATCGTTACTTCTTTAACACCGTTGCTTATTGTAGGCATATTCCACATTATGAATCAAGCTCTTAAGGATTTAAAAGCAATTTCAAAGGAAAAAAGCTCGAAAAAGCCAATTAATAAAAAAATAAAAATGTATCCGTGCAGTTCTTGTGAAAAGATATATACTCGGAATAGGAGTTTAGTTAGACATATTACAATGAAACATGAAGTTATAAAAAAGCCTCCATTTTTTGCGAGCAATGTAAAATTCAAGTGAAACAAAATGTATGGACAGCACACTTGAGAACAAATATGAATAAAAAGAATGGTATGCATAATGTAAATAGTAATAATGTAAATAGTAATGTTAACGTTTTGGAAAACGATCAACCCAATGATTTAATTGTTGAACATTTTTCTGCACTTTTACAGAAATCTATAGAAAAGCATGAAAGCATCAAATTTAACTTTGAGTTATTTTGTAAATATATTCAAATAAAAGAAAATATTGAAGAATTTGCTATAATGTCACACCAAACATTAATGAATGAAGCATTTATGGAGAACAATAATGTTGGTGAAATAATTAAGGAAAAGTTTAGTAAAGTGATTGAAAAAATGAAAACATTTCAAGACCGAGATAGTGGTTGGAGTCTAAGTGAAATTATTCATCTAGAAGTAAATATAATTAAATACCAACCAATTAGAGACTAATTATATATACCACTACCAAAATTAATAGCAGATAAAAGAGCTTGTATTATTATTGCTAACAATGATATATATTGCTTTAAGTGGGCCATAATTTCATCTCTTTACCAACCCTCAAAAAATAGAGAAAGATGTTCTTCCTATCACATTAGGAATATCCAAGATTCCATTATAACTTAAATTAATAATAAAGTAGTCAATTTTGAAAACTTAAGTTTCCCATTACAAATAAATGGTATTGAAATATTTGAATCAAATTATCCAGGTGTTTGGTATAGAAGACAATTTGGTAGTAGGACCCTATTATTTAACAAAAGAAGAAAAATCACATAACATTAATCTTATTTCTTTATACAGTGATGATTTCAATGAAAGCCATTATGTTTGGATAAAAAATTTAAATAGATTAATGAGGGATCAAGTTACAAGCCATGAGCATAAATTTTATTTTTGCAATACATGTCTAATACATTTTGATAAGGAAGAAAAATTACTAACTCATAAAAAGCATTGTAGAAAAATTGTAACACGCATGCCTACACCTGAGAAAAGAATGCTAAAATTTGACAATTTCAAAAAACAATTAGATGTACCATTTACTATATATGCAGATTTCGAATGTATTCTAAAACCAATAGATATTCAAAATTCTAGTAGGACTCAATGTGTGCAAGAACATATTCCTTGTGCCTATTGTTGTTTTATTAAGTGCTCATATAATAACCAACTGAATCGTTTTAAAATATATAGCGGTGTTGGTGCTCCAAAACATTTTTTTAAAAGTATTTTCGATGACGTTTTAAATATTTATCACCTATATTTGAGTAAAATAGTTAGAATACATCCATTAACTGCCAACCAAGTTAGGCGTCAAAACGAGGATATATTTTGTCATATTTGTGGAATGGAACTTTAATTAAATGATAGGGTAGCAGACCATTGCCATTTAACTGGTGAATATAGAGGTCCAGCACATAATAAATGTAATTTAGAATATCAGATATCAAATTTTATTCCAATATTTTTTCATAATTTATCTAAATATGATTGTCATTTATTTATTAAAGAGTTGTCATCTGTAGAGGGGGATATAAATATTATTCCCTTTGCTGGGTTTACAAAGTTCACACACATACACACACATACACATGCATACATTTGTGGTTTTGAACGGATGAGCTTAAATGTAGGCAACGAAATTGTTTTGTTGTTTTGCGGTGTCATACGTATGCACCTAATTGATATAGATCGGCCAGAACACAAACCGAAAGAACGGATGCGCCTAAATATAGGCAACGAAATGGTTTTGCTGTATATATGTGTGTCGGTGTGTATATACCTAATCAACTTGTGGATTAATATACACATAAAAACCTACCATCTGCAAAAACAAAATCGATTCATAATTAGAAGAGATCTTCACAACAAATATGTACAAGGAAATTACCGGTAACATTACTAAAGGTTACAGTGACCTTGTTAGCAAACCCTGAGTCAAGTTTAATATATAACAGTTCAAAATAAGTAAAATTCATATCAGAGCAGATTCTTATCAGATACACAACTGATAGGTAACAGATTTAGCAGATTCTTATCAGATACACAGCTGATAGGTAACAGATTTTTTTCGATCGCTGGTTTAAAATCATGTCAAATATTCATATGACTGTATTAGCAAATCTTGCTAAGACCATGAAAATATGAAGAAAAAACTGAAAAGAATATTTTGATAGTTTTGGAAATTTACAGCCACCGATTGAACTGGTTAATTATCTGAAGCAACCAATACATTACAATTATGAGCAGAAAGATAAATACAACACAGTAGTATGTGGTCAATTATGTTTAAAATTTTTATTTAATAAAATAAATTATATAAAATATGAATTGTTAATTTTTTTTTTTTTTTTTCTTAAATGTATTACAGTAAAGTACTACTATAAGGTTTCGAAATGACCATAAGCATAAGAATCAATATGATTTTCTCGTACAATTCGCTTATCATCTATATTGCTCAGAGCTAATTTATAAATATTTTGTGTATAAAACGTATGGTTCCACATTCAGCCGAACTGTACGGACGTGTTTTACATTCGCTCCGTGTTTTGTATCGCTATTTGTTACATTTAATGTGTTTAATAAGATCTTGTTTGCACTTAATAATAATATTACATAAGTACAAACTGAATGTGCTTGAGATAATGACTCCTTTAACTGTGTCATTGTGAATTTTCACAGATAAATAATAAATGTGTAGTGCATGTCTACAATATGCCGTGTGTTTGCTGTTATAAAGTTGATCGCAACAAAGTCAATGCTAAGGTTCAATGCGCTAAGTGCAATGAATTCTTTCATATGCACTGTGCCGGAGTTTCGCAAGATGCTTTAGACTATTTTCTAAATTCAAATAGCAATTACTTTTGCAAAAACTGTGCTAATGCCCGTCGCATGTCTCTCCGGTCGCCCCCCCGCAGGCCCTCGCCTAAATAACTTATGTGCGAAGGACAATGTGAGTGATAAACAAAACACTAAAGAAATTACTTTGCTAAGTGAGTTGATCGTGCTAAGGGCCGAAAATGTACGAGCGTTTACTCTTATTAATGCTTTGAGTAATGATAAAGCGAAGTAAGTGGAAATTATCAACAACTTGCAAATCGATTTAAAATCAACGCAAAAACAATTGCATGCTAGTGACGCTACCACTGCTCTTAAAGAGCTTACGGCTGAAGTAAATAGTCTTCGTAGTCAATTTGCCAACAATAGTTATTGCGTTATCTGTAAGCAACAACAGAAAACGAAGCCGACTAAAAAAGTATCGAACTATTCTTCTATTAAAATTCCTACGAAGATGGTTGATAAGCGCTTAAACTCTCCTCAGCGCAACGCCGATCGCATACTGTTGTTGGTGCTACAACTTGCACTTCTGTTGAATTGTCTCCCACTGTCGCTTCAATCAACGTTACTGAGGCAAAATCTACAACGCCACCAATATCTTCATTCTCTCAGCAAACAAATGATATTGCTCAACCAGCTGATTCGGTTATCTCCGATGCCACTATAATTTCTAAAAAATCGTCATCATATGCCGAAATCGCTGCTGCTGCTGTACCTATCGGCTCTATAAAATCAGTACCATCAAATAACAACGTGCACTCTAGGGAATATTTCAAAACTGTAGTTATTGGAAGCAATGCATCTAATTAATTGGTGGTTTCTATTCGCACTAAATGGGTGCATTTATCATCATTTAGGTCCCCGGTCACCTCTCAAAATATCAAGGACTACGTTTCTAAGCATGCTTCTATTGATATTAATGCCCTTTTGTGTTTTGCACTTGTTAAAAAAGGTGTGCCTGTTGATTCGCTCAAACGTATTAACTATAAATTAGGAGTATCGTCGAGCTACTATAACAAATTGCATGACCACTCGATCTGGCCAGCAGTAGTTAAGGTGCGACCATTTAAAAATTTTCACAAACGAGGGGAGGAGGCGTTGAAAATCCAGCAGGATCCTTCCGAACAACGAGTCTAGTAAAAAATCAAAGTAGAAAATACTCGCTCTATTACCAAAATGTGAATGGAATGCGTACTAAATATCTTCAATTTCAACGATGCACATCATTGCATGAGTTTGATATCATCGCCATCACAGAGACTTGAGAGACTTGGTTAACTGAAAATATCTCTTCATCCGAGTACTTCGACAGCTACTATCATGTCTATCATAAGGATCGCTGCGCAATTACCACCGGATTGCATAAAGGGGGCGGTGTTCTACTTGCCATAAGATCTGACTTATGCAGCCAAATGATTAATTTGCCTCACGCCGATGGCATGTGCGAACAGATTTGCATAAGCATTAAGACTTCAAATAAAAAATCTGTATTAATACTATTATCATACTTTCCTCCTACAAGTAGTGTAGAAGTATTTAGCAAACATTTAGACAATCTAGTTTTCGTTAATAATATCGGTAACAAAGGCACAGAAGTTATTTACCCCGGTGGCTTTAATTTAGGTAATATTTCATGGCTCAGTAATAATCAGTATCTTCTGCCTACTAATGTGAAAACTGATATAGATTTATTAATTACAGGTACGCTGCTATCTAATGGTTTTAATCAATGTAACGCTGTCTTAAATAACAGAGGCAGATTTCTTGATCTTGTGTTTGTATCCAATGATTTGAAGGCATATTGTAATGAATATCATTCACCTTTTTCTGCTCATTCATCACAAAGCACTATACATAAATTTTGAATTTTATATATATGATTCTATGTCAATTGATTCTTTGCAACAGTACGACTACCTTAAAGGTAATTATTTGGCGATAAATGACTTTCTTAATTCAACCGTTTGGGATTTCCTGGACTCCACAAATAGTCCGTTGGTTTCTTATAAACATTTTCATTCCTTGCTCACGTTATACATTTCGAGATTTATTCTGTTGAAAAGAAAGTATATACAAGTTAAAGGACTATAGTCCTTGTTTTATAAAAAAATTAATTTGTTGGGCCAACTGGCCCAACCAACAACACTAAACAACACAAGTTCCAATAGTCTTTTACAAGTATATTTTAATTCAATTAATTCACAATTACAACTAAGATTAATTTACTGTTAACACTAATCCGTCCCGAACTCGACTGCCGGGTCTGCCGCAACTGCTCCCATATATAGCCAATCAACAAGCCGCGACGCGCCTCTTGCGTAACTTGTTGACAACCCGCTGTGTGAGAATGTTGAAGTCGGTTTCTTCCCACAGGTGCTGTATGTGTACATTTCACAATCATGTGTAATAAAATTTAGCTGACTGTGCGTCTGGAGTAGTTCCGTAGCATGAGTGTTAATTGCCGTCACTAACCATGGCCTTGAATTAAGGTGTTAGGTTGCCATGCTCGGCCGTATGTAGTGAGAACCATAATTTGTAGGTGTTAGTTGCCGTCACTAACCATGGCCTTGAATTAATGTTGTGAGAAATATAATTTGCTGACTCGGCGCGCGTGTACTGGCCATACGTGGGAATGTTGCGATAAGGGCAACTGGCGCGTGTTAACTCTTCCCCCTTTAAAGATCTGCGTCCCGCAGATTATGATTTGGACAAGTGTTTTCTTTATATTGTCTTCTAATGGATAGTCGCAATTCCGGGAATTTTGGCTCCGTTGTTAATTTCCTCCAAATTATCCAAATCATGAGTAGGAGCAGAAGTAGCCCCAAAGTTTGCGACGCCGTGAACCAATTTGTTTTGTCCCTCAGGTACCTCAAGAGCTTAACATTTCCGATTGTCATCTCGTGTACAAGATTGAGGTTAACTGCAAGGCTTTTATTTGCAATAGTAGATAGCACAGGGGGGAGTATTTGAACTCCTGAACTACTCATACTCCAGTAGGTTCTGTCACCAATGCGGATCGTTTCATTGTCCAGTTGAAGGATGTAAGAGCCGCTCAAGTGATTGGGAGCATCACCTGACCACACGGTGTTATTGAAATTGTCTAAGAGAATCGTGTCGTCCTTGATCACCTCGATCGTTGAGTCATTGCATTTGATGTACCGACAACTAGTTTTAAGTTTGATTAAGACTGTGCTGTACTTCAGGTCTATACGATGTCCGTCTTTTACAACTGCTCTGGTGATCAGATGGTTAAATCTCGTTTGGGCCACCTTTGGCATGGACACAACGTAGAGTAGCATCGTGCCGTTGGTGCAGATTGAAGGTTCGCTGAATTCTATTGCTTCGATCACATTGCTGTATGGAAGGACATCTACTTCGCTTATAAGTCCATTAATCTCTTCTTTGTCTAGTAGGTTGCTGTTGACAATACCTACCTTAGCCCTCTGGCAGGCCTGCACCAGTTCGTTCATATCGTCCTTCAGGATCATGACTTTCTGAAGGATTTCTTGTGAAAGCTTTATGAGATGATTTTGGCCAATGATGTAATTTGTGTTGGTTACGATGCCGTTGACAACCTGCAATAACTCATCAGTTTTCTTAAACATTTCAGAGTTTACCTTGTATTGTTGGTTATTGTTAGATACTAGCCTGTCTTGGGCTCGTAGGAGCTCATCCCAATCGGAAGCGTCGGGGGAACCGGCTATCCATTTCCAAGCCGATCCAATCCAGTTGATTGATCGCTTGATTCTCTTGTTCTTTGGGCCTTTTAACGCCTCGAGCTGCGTTTGGATTTTACTCAAGTGGAAAGAAATGACGTCTGTGAGGTAGTTCGTTTCATCAAGTTTCTTGACTTCAATTTCCAGGCGGTTTGCTATTTCCTCATAACGGGCTAAGTTGATTACATGAATTAATTTGAAGTAGCCATTGATTATCCAGCCGTACCCATCACGTACGGTTACCACGGGCGAGTCGAGATCGAATACCACATATTCTTGTGCGGATGCACAGGGCAGATTCTAGGAGTCGGAGTACAAATAATTCTAATAACTAGTGAAATACATAGTCAACTATTGCTATTAAAAAATTTACATTTCAAAGTTTAAGTACTAGTCTAAGTAAATTTCAAATTTCATTTTAATTTAGGTAGATTTTAGATTTCAAATTGTAATTAAGATTTCAAGTATAAAGTAGACTATTTTTAAATCCTACTGCTATACCTAATGAGTGGAGTTCGGGTCGGCAAGGGTTTGACAGGATTTTACGAGGACCCAGGAGTGATGTTAAAAGTGGAATTTTTCTGACAGTTAGTTTTCAGTAATTAATTTAGTAAGTTAGTTTGTTAGTTTTTGTTAGATTTATATTTTTTCTTTTTTTGTTATTTTTTTGTAAGTTAGTTAGTTAGCTTTAATTTTTTGTTAGTATTAGTATTTTTCGAGGAATGTTCCCCTTTTTGTTTTTTTTTTTTTGTTTTTGTGGCTTTAAGCGCCTTTTCTTTGTTTTTCTTTTTTTTTTTTGTTTTTTTTTGTGGCTTTTAGCGCCTTTTCTTTGTGAGATCATGTTTCTCTCTCAAAAAATTCTTTAACTTTTGTTCTTTTGTTTTTCTTTTTTTTTTGTTTTGTATTGGAATGCAGGCATAAACTCAGATGACATGACGAAGGCTCGTTAGTATCCCCTTTGAAAGTGAACAACATAAGTTTTTGTAAGTAAAAATTTTCCCGCCCATAGAACGAGTGACTTCTCATGTCAATTAAAGCCAATAGTCCCATGGAGGAATCGAACCACTTCGATTGATATCGTTCGGACCACCGAGTTAACTGGAATTGAACCAATACGACAGATCGAATACAAAAGTGAATTTGTACCCGGACCACCGGGGCTTAAGTATCTATGCATGAGTTTTCTACCTCTTGACCAACATTATTAATTCTTCGGCCTTGCCGAGCTTTTGAGTGCTTGAATTTCGACCAGAGGAGCCAACATTTCTCGAACCAGCTATGGGGGATCGTGTGTATCCGTTTTGGAGGTCGCATTGCCATTTGTCATGTTCGATGGCGCCACCTCCTACTAAGGCACGATTTGTCCTACTTAAAAGCCCGCTCTTGTTTTGAAGTTCCCTCTTAGTGCCGAATCTCGCCTCTTATGTTTTTTGTAAGTTTTTAATGTGTCCTTGGACATTTTGTCTGTTTATAGACATTTTTGTTTTCGTTAGATATTTTTAATATCCGATTTGTGGAATTTTTTCCCACTTTGCGTGGTTATAGTGGAATTTCTATTTTCCGCCACAGCTTCTTTCTTATAAAGTGGCTTTTGTTTGCTTTTTATTTGTTTATTAGCTATGAATAATTCATCGCCACTATCAAAATTGCGGGGGGGGGGGGGGGGGAGGCGAACGAGTTTTATTATTTCTTAAGTTCCTACTTTCCTGTTCGTGTAGAAGAAGAGCCTTTATGTCCTCGTTAGTGCGCTCCCTGAAGTTTGCTAAATCCTGGTAATTTATCCTAGCTGTCCTATTCAGAAAAACATCAGCCGGTTTGCGCTTTATTATGGAATGTATCGTGTTATTATACCTATCCACAGTTATTGCGACGCGTTCTTCAGGTGTTAATCTAGGAAATTCAACGGAAAGGCAGCGGTATATTTCGATCAAAGTAGAGTGTAGCCTCTCTACCTGACCATTGGCCTCGCTTCGCTGCGTTGGTGTTTGGTATATTTCTATCCATAAGGACCTGATATAATTTAATACAAGTGGTGACAAGAATCCGCGTTCGTTGTCCATGACCAAGGCTCGTGGCACTGTGAAATAATGCAGCGCGATCGTTAAGTTCATTCGCAAATGAGGGGATGACTTATTTTTGATTGGGAAGAGCTTAGCAAATTTGGTAAATTTGTCGATACAACTCAAATATTTTTGTCGTTCAATTTCGAAAATGTCGATGTGCAAGATTTCGCACGGATAACTAGGAATGGGAGTTGGTTGCTCATATGGTTTAAAAGGGTGCCTATCGTATTTGTTCAATTTACGTTTCGCATTGGCTAATGTATTCCCTAATCTGTTTGAACATTGCGGGAAAATAAAAATTTTCCAGTATCTGTTCCTATTTTCACGAGCATTTCGATGCGCGCGCTTGTGCTCCTTCTCGATAATGTCGAATACCCTATCGGCTATTGTCACATCTTCTACCACGCGCTGCGTGATCCTAATTTTATATCTGCTGAAATTGTTAACGTATACATTCTGCAAACTATGGAGGTCATCTTCCGGAATTTTAATGCCATTTATAACATTTGGGTTGAGGTAATTTTTGAGGACTGGTGACAAAGCTTCGACGCTTAAGACAGGCATTGTGACAAAGTACCTCTTGTACCCTCTATGAGGCTCTTCTGTACACTCGAAACTCGCCCCCCCCCCCCGCCTAAAAATTATTTGATTCTAAACACATTTATGGGTGCCTCTACGTGAGGTATGAGGTCAGAGCTGTCTTGCGCTGCGGAGTGCATGGTACCCTCTGAAGCAGTGCCAGTTTCAGACACCGCGTCAGCTATAGTACTCGATGGTTACAAAGCTCTGGAGTCAGTGAGTGCGTTCACTTCCGTCTTGAGACGGGAGGGTGCATCAGCGACTACATTTGTCTTACCTGGCTTGTAGATTAACTCGCAGTTATATTCCCCTATACGAGCTTTCCATCGCTTGAGCTTTGCATTGTAATTGCGATTACTCGAGGAGAATGTCAGAGGTTTGTGATCAGTGTAAACCCTAATTTTCTTTGCGCTATAAAGGTAGGAATGCAAATTATCTAGTGACCAAACAATAGCTAGAAGCTCTTTTTCATTCGTAGCGTAGTTTTCTTTGGCTTTGTTTAGGGACCGCGATATGTAAGCTATCGGTTTATTGTCGCCTATTGATCCTTGTGATAGTACCGCGCCAATGGCGTAGTTTGATGCGTCCGTTGTCAAATTAAATGGTTTGGAAAAATCTGGAAATGCTAATACGTCCGCTGACATCAGTAGTTGTTTCAGCTCGCAGAAGGCCTCTAAGGCATCCTTGTTAAGCATAATCGCTACATTTTTGGACGCGTTCGCGTTTACCTGTGCACTTTCCCCCCCGAGTGAGGTTGGTGAGTGGCTTTGCGACCTTGGCTTAATTCTTAATGAATTTCCTATAGTATGAGGTCATGCCAAGGAAACTTTTTAAATCCTTCAAATTTTCCGGGGGTGAAATCGTTTTAATAGCTTCTACCTTTTTTGGGTCAGCGCGTACTCCATCGGGAGTAATAACATAGCCTAGAAATTCGCCTTCTTTTTCAAAGAAGCATGTCTTTTCCAAATTAATCTTATGATTCGCCTCCCAAAGCATTGCAAAAACCCTCTCAACATTAACGAGGTGTTCCTCTGCATCCTTGCCAAATACGATGATGTCGTCGATATAGACGTAACAAATTTTCCCGTTGTACTGCTTGAGGACATCGTCTATCATCGTTTGGAAAATCGCAGGCGCATTTTTCAACCCGAATGTCAACCGAAGAAATTCATATTTGCCATTCATTGTGGAGAAGGCTGTCTCTGGGATGTCCGAATCCTTCATGGGAATTTGGTGAAATCCGGAAGTCAAATCAATTGTAGTATAGAAGTTGGCTTGGCCAAGGCTGCAAAGAGTAGCGTTTATATCGGGAATTGGGTAAATATCGGCGATAGTTACAGCGTTCAACCGTTTATAGTCTATAACCATACGATACTGTTTGTCACCATACGCCTTAAGCTTTTTAGGGACTACCCAAATTGGAGAATTGTATGGGCTTTTCGACGGCCGGATGACACCTTCGTCTGGGAGCTCATTTACCTGTTTTTCGACTTCATCTCTCATACATGCTGGGTAGGGGTAGGATTTACTATACACCGGTTCGTCAGTTGATGTTTTTATTTCTGCACGGACATTCGTGTTTGCCAGCTCATAACCGTTAAGTGGTTTGAAAAGACCAGAGTATTTTTCCAATAGTGAATTGACCTTTCCATGGATATCAAGAGGTAGGTCCTTTCCTAATGTGAAGTTTACATCGAGAGATCTTCTGTCTTTCAAGGGGATTTTGTAATTGTCTATACTTCCTATCTATTATCGCGCCTAATTTCGTCAGGGTATCGTCCCCAATGATTCCGCAGAATTCACTAAGAGTCGGTAAAACGAAGAAATCAAATTCGGTGGAGTTACCCACACTTTCGAATAATTTTAGTTTTACTTTATCCTTTATTGGCACGCTACCCCCCACCGAAGCTACATTGAATAATTTCTTTACAGGAGTTGTTTTCGTTGCAATATTATTTTTTATGAAATTCTTATTTGCGCCGGTATCCACGAGGAAATCCAGCACACGACTGTCAGGCAAGGTATATTCTAAGTATGGTACGCTAGATGACCGGAAGACAGAAAATCCTCCGAGTTGTTTTCACTTGGCGATTCCTTCAGGTCCACATCTCCCTCTTCGCTCTCCTCGGGTGTAGAATTGGAACACCTTTTGCTGCTTCCGTGGTAGATTTTCTGAACTTGCGCTTCTTTTAAACAGATTTGGGCGATTCATGTAATTAACGTTGCGTGTCTGTACCGAGGGGTCTACGTCCATTTTCTCTACAGGCGAATGTAGTGGGGTGCTGGTATTTCCAAATTGACCTAACGGGCGGTCACTCCTTACATATGAGTGCTTTTCGTGGTTGCGCCAAGTAGGTTTAGGGGGTAACTGGGGAGGTTTGATCCTATTCCAAAATGAGGAGGTACCTGGCAAATTGTTAACAGGGACAGCCACACGGTTATTGGACTTGTTCGTATGAACGGAAAAATTGCGGAAATCCACATTTTGGATTTCCAAACAGGCTGAATATGCCTCTGGCAATGTTTTAGGGCATCGTATAAGGAGCATTCGCGACATTTCGCCGTTAAGCCCACGTATAAAAACGTCCAGGGCACGATTTCGGTAGGTTTCTACCAGAACTTTAACGGCATCTTCCGTGTAGGATTCGGTTTTTATTTTATTAATAATAAGGGAGAATTGATGATTCACCCTGGCATAGAATTCATCAATTCTCATTCCCTTTTGCTGTAGCTGGTGCAGTTGGCGTTCGAGTGTACCAACATCCCTCTTATCTGCGTAGTGCAGGGAGAGGCATTCCTTAATTTTTCCCCAATTGCTATCGAATATATTGTAGGAAATAAGTGCAGAATCAGCTGCTCCCCGCACCTTCTGCCTAATATGTTGGAGAATCTCTCGGTAAAGGGGCTTTCCCTTCATTACCGCAAAGTCTGAAAGGTTCACTTCCACAGAGTCAACCCATGAGATGTACTGGACAGGGTTACCGTCAAACACTTGTAGCTCCTTAACACAATCAGGGAGCCTACAGATATCTCTGATCTCAGCCTCAGAGGTGGGTGGCTGAGCCACCAATTCTTCAGCCACTGGAGTAGTGGCCGCTGTAGATGAAGAGCAAGCTGAATCAACGCGAGCCACCCGCTTTTCTAGCAAATTTATTTTTTCAAGAAGGGCGTTGACGGCCCAGTCAAATTTGTCACTGTGGCTCTTATATCGTCCATTTTTTGTGGGAATATTTTTTATTTTACTTTACCTTTCTGTTTTTTATACTCACGTGATGAGATAAATCGTGCGTACATATCAGTATTACACTGCAGTGCGTACAGGAGCTCTCAGGAATTTTCACTAGTGACCACTATTACGTTGCAATGTATCCAGGCACTTCAGGAACTTCCACTAGTAGGTAATGCCGGCAGTATGTAATGCTGATGATCTTGCCTGAAATTCTCCTTTAGTTTTTTCCACGGTTTCCTTCTTTCAACAAATTCTTTAGGCAGCTATTTCTTTTTTGACAGTTTTTCCTTTTTAGCACTTTTTTTTTCACAGTCTCGGGCGCCAGTTAAAGGACTATAGTCCTTCTTTTATAAAAAAATTAATTTGTTGGGCCACTCGCCCAACCAACAACACTAAACAACACAAGTTCAAATAGTCTTTTACAAGTATATTTTAATTCAATTAATTCACAATTACAACTAAGATTAATTTACTGTTAACACTAATCCGTCCCGAACTCGACTGCCGGGTCTGCCGCAACTGCTCCCATATATAGCCAATCAACAAGCCGCGACGCGCCTCTTGCGTAACTTGTTGACAACCCGCTGTCCCCTTTCGAAGGGAGCCTGAAATCCCTAGAGGGCGCGTCCACAGGTGGTGGATAGGGGAATGCCTCCCAGATATGGGTGGTAGGAGAGAAATCAAATGTCTCACGCGGACCACACAGGCCGAAGAAGGACACTTCGTTAATAAACCAAAGTACAAAAAAAAAAAAAAAAATCCTGTCGCCTCTTTGGGATCCGAGTAGACGGCAGGTGGGCGTCTGTTCTCCATGTAAGGAGCGGCCTGCTTCGAGCAATCTGTGAACTCATCACTCGCTGATTGAAATTTAAATAATATTCTAGCATGGATCAAAACGATAACGGAAACTATTCTCCACGGGGTAACCAGCATTTGCGACACAATCCCTCTGCTTCGGCAGCTGGCACATCGGATGTGGAGGTGCCAAATTCACGCTTTAATATTAGGATGAATGAAACTGAAACGACCGACCAAGATCATATTCCTGAAAGTAACCAACATCACAGAATCGGCATGAAACATAAAACACAAATATGTACATGGAATGTACGAACTCTCTATGATAGTGGTAACCTTGAACAGCTACGGAGGGAAATGCAGCGATACAAAATAGACATATAAGCCATGCAAGAGTGCAGATGGACAGGATATGGGGAATAAATGACCAAGGAACAACGATCCTATACTCGGGCCGAAATGAAGGAGAGAGTCACACCAGTGGCGTAGGTTTTTTAATAACAAGTACAATAGCGAAAAGTATCATTGAATGGGTGCCGATAAGCCCCCGAATTATTATACTTAAAGTCCGCACTAGAGCAAGGAAACTAGTCATCATCAATGTTTATGGACCAACAGAAAGCCAAAATGACGAAATCAAAAACGAATTTTTCGATACGCTCAACAGCTGCGTAAATTCACACGTTAATCAAGGGGACATATGTGTTATTCTGGGCGACTTTAATGCTAAAGTTGGATCTGACAATGATGGTCTAGATATATACATGGGTAAACACAGCCCTGGTACCCGGAATGACAATGGTAGTTGGCTTATAGGATTTTGTTGTGAAAACGGTCTGGTGATCGGTGGAAGCTTATTCCCACATAAATTAGTCCACAAAACAACATGGACGTCTCCGGATCAACGCACTAATAACCAAATTGATCACGTACTAATAAACAGCAGATGGAGGTCATCCTTGCTAGATGTGCGCGTTAAAAGAGGAGCAGATATTGGTAGCGATCACTACCTTGTAGCTGGTAGTTTCAGATTTAAGATAGCCGCAGTACAGAAAAACCTTCAAAAATGAGCAAAAAAATTGATATTGAGAAACTAAAGCATGAAGAATATCAAAATGCCTTTAATGCCGCAGTACGCGAACGTGTTGAACAGGTAAACATGAGTGGTAGTACAGGTGACAGGCTAGACTCCGTTAATAATGTCTACCAAGAACTTGATAGCAGTATCCTTGGATACTACCAAGCAAAGAAAGTATGGCTAACAAATAATACGTGGACACTTATTGAACAGCGGCGGAAAATTAAAGAATCGCTTCTCAGACGGACGAACAACAATGACACGGAGGAAACAAGGCAGTTATCCGCAAGGTATAAAGAAAAATGCAAGCCAATTAAGAAGTCTGCTAGAAAAGACAAGAGGGAATGGGCTGACACATTAGCAAGTCGAGCTGAAGCGGCAGCCAGATTAAATAATATGAGGGAACTCTATGAGATTAGTAGGGAACTCACCGGAAAATACAGGAGTGGTCAAAAACCAGTAAAAGACTTAAACGGAAATCTTATTACTGAAAGCGAACAACAAATGAATGTATGGGTGGAACACTTCAAGAAACTATTAAATAATCCTGTAGGTGAAGCGATCTTAAATTCCAACACTATTGCTGCAAACTACAACAACCAACCTCACTTCAATGGGGTAAACAGCGCGCCCCCTACGAAAAATTAAATATTTTAGCAATCAAGTCCTTAAAAAGGGCAAGGCCCCAGGAACTGATGACATATATGCTGAATACCTCATAGCAGATCCAGATACCGCAGCTGAAACCTTACTTCCAATCTTCCGTCAGGTAACAGAGGTATCACCTTACTCTAGATTCCTAGCAAAGTGTTCTCCACGATCTTACTGTCCCGAATTCAAGAGGCGGTGCACGGAACTCTAAGAGAAAATCAGTTTGGCTTTAGACAAAACCAATCCTGTGTTGATCTAATAAATACCGTCCGAATCATTGTTGAACAATGCTGTGAATACAGAACATCAGTTTATTTACTTTTTATCGACTTTAAAAAGGCTTTTGATAGTCTCGACAGGAAATATATTTGGGAAATACTACGAAAACAAGGGATGCCCAATAAAATAATCAACATTATAAAGGCAATGTATGCCGAATTTAAGTGCCGGGTCAGTCACGATGGGTGCCTCTCAGAACCCTTCGAAATTAAAAGCGGGGTGCGACAGGGATGCATACTCTCGCCGCTCTTGTTTATCTTGGCATTAGACGAGATTATGAGGAACGCAGAAAATGGTGGACACGGTGTACAGTGGACGCCTTTCACTCAGCTAGGGGATTTAGAATATGCAGACGATGTCTGTCTGCTAAGCCACAGAAGTACTGACCTTCAACACAATTTAGAAGCTGTCAACACACATGCAAAGGAGGCCGGACTAAGCATCAATACAGCGAAAACCAAAGTCATAAGATGCGGCTATAGTATTTCATCAAGGCCATTGATGCTTACGGTTGACGAAAATGAAATCGAAGGTGTAGAGTCCGTTGTTTATCTTGGTAGTATTGTCTCAAATAAGAGCGGTGCAGATGAGGAAGTTCAGTCTCGCATAAACAAAGCAAGAATTGTTTTTGGGCAACTGGCAAACGTGTGGAGGTCCAGCCAAATATCTTTAAAAACGAAGCTTCGACTGTTTAATTCGAATGTTAAATCAGTACTGTTTTATGCTTGCGAGGCGTGGAAAAGCTCAACTTCAATTCATAAACGTCTACAAGTTTTTATTAATAAATGTCTGCGCCGAATCCTGAAAATTCGATGGCCGGAAAGAATTTCAAATGACGACTTATGGTCTAGAACAAATCAACCTAAGGCTGCCACAGAAATAACCAAGCGTAAATGGTCGTGGATTGGTCACACTTTCAGAAGACCTTCAGTAAATATAGCCAGACAAGCATTGCGATGGAATCCACAAGGAAGCCGACGACCTGGTACACCTGCGAAAACTTGGCGCAGAACTGTGGATAAAGAACTCGAAGACGCAGGATATACGTGGAATGATATCACAAGAACTGCACCTAACAGAATAAGATTTAAGTCGGTTGTCGAGGCCCTATGCTCCAATAGGAGTTGAGGAGGATGATGATGATGATGTGTGAGAATGTTGAAGTCGGTTTCTTCCCACAGGTGCTGTATGTGTGCATTTCACAATCATGTGTAATAGAATTAAGCTGACTGTGCGTCTGGAGTAGTTCCGTAGCATGAGTGTTAATTGCCGTCACTAACCATGGCCTTGAATTAAGGTGTTAGGTTGCCATGCACGGCCGTATGTAGTGAGAACCATAATTGGCAGGTGTTAGTTGCCGTCACTAACCATGGCCTTGAATTAAGGTGTTAGGTTGCCGTACGCAGCCTTATGTTGTGAGAAATATAATTTGCTGACTCGGCGCACGTGTACTAGCCATACGTGGGAATGTTGTGATAAGGGCAACTGGCGCGTGTTAACTCTTCCCCCTTTAAAGATCTGCGTCCCGCAGATTAGGATTTGGACAAGTGTCTTCTTTATGTTGTCTTCTAATGGATAGTCGCGATTCCGGGAATTTTGGCCCCGTTGTTAATTTCCTCCAAATTATCCAAATCATGAGTAGGAGCAGAAGTAGCCCCAAAGTTTGCGACGCCGTGAACCAATTTGTTTTGTCCCTCAGGTACCTCAAGAGCTTAACATTGCCGATTGTCATCTTGTGTACAAGATTGAGGTTAACTGCAAGGCTTTTATTTGCAATAGTAGATAGCACAGGGGGGAGTATTTGAACTCCTGAACTACTCATACTCCAGTAGGTTCTGTCACCAATGCGGATCGTTTCATTGTCCAGTTGAAGGATGTAAGAGCCGCTCAAGTGATTGGGAGCATCACCTGACCACACGGTGTTATTGAAATTGTCTAAGAGAATCGTGTCTTCCTTGTTCACCTCAATCGTTGAGTCATTGCATTTGATGTACCGACAACTAGTTTTACCACCTTTGAGCAGACTCGGCAGACAGTCGTCCTCTCGAAGTAGGTCCAGCGCTTTTTGCTTGCATACAATTGCGCTTGTAAGGTGGGTGCAGCTATCCTTGATACCATACGTTTGCTCTTTGTTGATTAAGACTGTGCTGTACTTCAGGTCTATGCGATGTCCGTCTTTTAAAATTGCTCTGGTGATCAGATGGTTAAATCTCGTTTGGGCCACCTTTGGCATGGACACAACGTAGAGTAGCATCGTCCCGTTGGTGTAGATTGAAGGTTCGCTGAATTCTATTGCTTCGATCACATTGCTGTATGGAAGGACATCTACTTCGCTTAGAAGTCCATTAATCTCTTCTTTGTCTAGTAGGTTGCTGTTGACAATACCTGCCTTAGCCATCTGGCAGGCCTGCACCAGTTCGTTCATATCGTCCTTCAGGATCATGACTTTCTGAAGGATTTCTTGTGAAAGCTTTATGAGATGATTCTGGCCAATGATGTAATTTGTGTTGGTTACGATGCCGTTGACAACCTGCAATAACTCATCAGTTTTCTTAAATATTTCAGAGTTTACCTTGTATTGTTGGTTATTGTTAGATCCTAGCGGCTATCCATTTCCAAGCCGATCCTATCCAGTTCATTTATCGATTGATTCTCTTGTTCTTTGGGCCTTTTAACTCCTCGAGCTGCGTTTGGATTTTACTCAAGTGGAAAGAAATGACGTCTGTGAGGTAGTTCGTTTCATCCAGTTTCTTGACTTCAATTTCCAGGCGGTTTGCTATTTCCTCATAACGGGCTAGGTTGATTACATGAATTAATTTGAAGTAGCCATTTATTATCCAGCCGTACCCATCACGTACGGTGACCACGGGCGAGTCGAGCTCGAATACCACATATGCTTGTGCGGATGCACAGGGGCAGATTCTAGGAGTCGGAGTACATATAATTCTAATAACTAGTGAAATACATAGTCAACTATTGCTATTAAAAATTTACATTTCAAAGTTTAAAAGTAAATTTCAAATTTCATTTTAATTTAGGTAGATTTTAGATTTCAAATTGTAATTAACATTTCAAGTATAAAGTAGACTATTTTTAAATCCTACTGCTATACCTAATGAGTGGAGTTCGGGTCGGCAAGGGTTTGACAGGATTTTACGAGGACCCAGGAGTGATGTTAAAAGTGGAATTTTTCTGACAGTTAGTTTTCAGTAATTAATTTAGTAAGTTAGTTGTTAGTTTTTGTTAGATTTATATTTTTTCTTTTTTTGTTATTTTTTTGTAAGTTAGTTAGTTAGCTTTAGTTTTTTGTTAGTATTAGTATTTTTCGAGGAATGTCTCCCCTTTTTTCCTTTTTTTTCTTTTTGTGGCTTTAAGAGCCTTTTCTTTGTTTTTCTTTTTTTTTTGTTTTTTTTTTTGTGTGGCTTTTAGCGCCTTTTCTTTGTGAGATCATGTTTCTCTCTCAAATAATTCTTTAACTTTTGTTCTTTTGTTTTTCTTTTTTTTTGTTTTGTATTGGAATGCAGGCATAAACTCAGATGACATGACGAAGGCTCGTGAGTATCCCCTTTGAAAGTGAACAACATAAGTTTTTGTAAGTGAAAATTTTCCCGCCCATAGAACGAGTGACTTCTCATGTCAATTAAAGCCAATAGTCCCATGGAGGAATTGAACTACTTCGATTGATATCGTTCGGACCACCGAGTTAACTGGAATTGAACCAATACGACAGATCGAATACAAAAGTGAATTTGTACCCGGACCACCGGGGCTTAAGGATCTATGCATGAGTTTTCTACCTCTTGACCAACATTATTAATTCTTCGGCCTTGCCGAGCTTTTGAGTGCTTGAATTTCGACCAGAGGAGCCCACATTTCTCGAACCAGCTATGGGGGATCGTGTGTATCCGTTTTGGAGGTCGCATTGCCATTTTTCATGTTCGATGGCGCCACGAAGAGCCTTTATGTCCTCGTTAGTGCGCTCCCTGAAGTTAGCTAATCCTGGTAATTTATCCTAGCTGTCCTATTCAGAAAAACATCAGACGATTTGCGCTTTATTATGGAATGTATCGTGTTATTAGACCTATCCACAGTTATTGTGACGCGTTCTTCAGGTGTTAATCTAGGAAATTCAACGGAAAGCCAGCGGTATATTTCGATCAAAGTAGAGTGTCTCTACTTGACCATTGGCCTCGCTTCGCTGCGTTGGTGTTTGGTATATTTCTATCCCTAAGGATCTGATATAATTTAATACAAGTGGTGACAAGAATCCGCGTTCGTTGTCTATGACCAAGGCTCGTGGCACTGTGAAATAATGCAGCGCGATCGTTAGGTTTATTCGCAAATGAGGAGATGACTTATTTTTGATTGGGAAGATCTTAGCAAATTTGGTAAATTTGTCGATACAACTCAAATATTTTTGTCGTTCAATTTCGAAAATGTCGATGTGCAAGATTTCGCACGGATAACTAGGAATGGGAGTTGGTTGCTCATATGGTTTAGAAGGGTGCCTATCGTATTTGTTCAATTTAAATGTTTCGCATTGGCTAATGTATTCCCTAATCTGTTTGGACATTGCGGGAAAATAAAATTTTTCCAGTACCTGTTCCCTATTTTCACGAGCATTTCGGTGCGCGCGCTTGTGCTCCTTCTCGATAATGTCGAATACCCTATCGGCTATTGTCACATCTTCTACCACGCGCTGCGTGATCCTAATTTTATATCTGCTGAAATTGTTAACGTATACATCCTGCAAACTATGGAGGTCATCTTCCGGAATTTTAATGCCATTTATAACATTTGGGTTGAGGTAATTTTTGAGGACTGGTGACAAAGCTTCGACGCTTAATACAGGCATTGTGACAAAGTACCTCTTGTACCCCCTATGAGGCTCTTCTGTACACTCGCAACTCGCCCCCGCCTAAAAATTATTTGATTTCTAAACACATTTATGGGTGCCTCTACGCGAGGTATGAGGTCAGAGCTGTCCTGCTCTGCGGAGTGCATGGTACCCTCTGAAGCAGTGTCAGTTTCAGATACCGCGTCAGCTATAGTACTCGATGGTTGCACAGCTATGGAGTCAGTTAGTGCGTTCACTTCCGTCTTGAGACGGGAGAGTGCATCAGCGACTACATTTGTCTTACCTGGCTTGTAGATTAACTCGCAGTTATATTCCTCTATACGAGCTTTCCATCGCTTGAGCTTTGCATTTTAATTGCGATTACTAGAGGAGAATGTCAGAGGTTGGTGATCAGTGTAAACCCTAATTTTCTTTGCGCCATAAAGGTAGGAACGCAAATTTTCTAGTGACCAAACAATAGCTAGAAGCTCTTTTTCATTCGTAGCGTAGTTTTCTTCGGCTTGGTTTAGGGACCGCGATATGTAAGCTATCGGTTTATCGTCGCCTGTTGATCCTTGTGATAGTACCAATGGCGTAGTTTGATGCGTCCGTTGTCAAATTAAATGGTTTGGAAAAATCTGGAAATGCTAATACGTCCGCTGACATCAGTAGTTGTTTCAGCTCGCAGAAGACCTCTAAGGCATCCTTGTTAAGCATTATCGCTACATTTATGGACGCGTTCGCTTTTACCTGTGCATTTTCCCCCCGAGTGAGGTTGGTGAGTGGCTTTGCGACCTTGGCTTAATCCTTAATGAATTTCCTATAGTATGAGATCATACCAAGGAAACTTTTTAAATTCTTCAAATTTTCCGGGGGTGAAATCCTTTTAATAGCTTCTACCTTTTTTGGGTCAGCCCGTACTCCATCGCGAGTAATAACATACCCTAGCAATGCGACTTCTTTTTCAAAGAAGCAAGAAGAAGCAAAGAAAAAGATTCGTTGCAAAAGCCCTCTCAACATTAAGGAGGTGTTCCTCTGCATCCTTGCCAAATACGATGATGTCGTCGATATAGACGTAACAAATTTTCCCGATGTACTGCTTGAGGACGTCGTCTATCATCCTTTGGAAAATCGCAGGCGCATTTTTCAACCCGAATGTCAACCGAAGAAATTCATATTTGCCATTCATTGTGGAGAAGGCTGTCTTTGGGATGTCCGAATCCTTCATGGGAATTTGGTGAAATCCGGAAGTCAAATCAATTGTAGTACAGAAGTTGGCTTGGCCAAGGCTGCAAAGAGTAGCGTTTATATCGGGAATTGGGTAAGTATCGGCGATAGTTACAGCGTTCAACCGTTTATAGTCTATAACCATACGATACTGTTTGTCCCCATACGCCTTAGGCTTTTTAGGGACTACCCAAATTGGAGAATTGTATGGGCCTTTCGACGGCCGGATGACACCTTCGTCTGGGAGCTCATTTACCTGTTTTTCGACTTCATCTCTCATACATGCTGGGTAGGGGTAGGATTTACTATACACCGGTTCGTCAGTTGATGTTTTTATTTCTGCACGGACATTCGTGTTTGTCAGCTCATAACCGTTAAGTGGTTTGAAAAGACCAGAGTATTTTTCCAATAGTGAATTGACCTTTCCATGGATTTCAAGAGGTAGGTCCTTTCCTAATGTGAAGTTTACATCGAGAGATCTTCTGTCTTTCAAGGGGATTTTGTAATTGTCTATACTTCCTATCTATTATCGCGCCTAATTTCGTCAGGGTATCGTCCCCAATGATTCCGCAGAATTCGCTAAGAGTCGGTAAAACGAAGAAATCAAATTCGGTGGAGTTACCCACACTTTCGAATAATTTTAGTTTTACTTTATCATTTATTGGCACGCTACCCCCCACCGAAGCTACATTGAATAATTTCTTTACAGGAGTTGTTTTCGTTGCAATATTATTTTTTATGAAATTCCTATTTGCGCCGGTATCCACGAGGAAATCCAGCACACGACTGTCAGGCAAGGTATATTCTAAGTATGGTACGCTAGATGACCGGAAGACAGAAAATCTTCCGAGTTGTTTTCACTTGGCGATTCCTTCAGGTCCACATCTCTCTCTTCGCTCTCCTCGGGTGTAGTATGGAACACATTTTGCTGCTCCCGTGGTAGATTTTCTTAACTTGCGCTTCTTTTAAACGGATTTGGGCGATTCATGTAATTAACGTTGCGTGTCTGTACCGAGGGGTCTACGTCCATTTTCTCTACAGGCGAATGTAGTGGGGTGCTGGTATTTCCAAATCGACCTAACGGGCGGGCACTCCTTACATATGAGTGCTTTTCCTGGTTGCGCCAAGTAGGTTTAGGGGGTAACTGGGGAGGCTTGATCCTATTCCTAAATGAGGAGGTACCTGGCAAATTGTTAACAGGGACAGCCACACGGTTATTGGAATTGTTCGTATGAACGAAAAAATTGCGGAAATCCACATTTTGGATTTCCAAACAGGCTGAATATGCCTCTAGCAATGTTTTAGGGCGTCGTATAAGGAGCATTCGCGACATTTCGCCGTTAAGCCCACGTATAAAAACGTCCAGGGCACGATTTCGGTAGGTTTCTACCAGAAATTTAACGGCATCTTCCGTGTAGGATTCGCCTTTTATTTTATTAATAATAAGGGAGAATTGATGATTCACCCTGGCGTAGAATTCATCAATTCTCATTCCATTTTGCTGTAGCTGGTACAGTTGGTGTTCGAGTGTACCAACATCCCTCTTATCTGCGTAGTGCAGGGAGAGGCATTCCTTATTTTTCCCCAATTGCTATCGAATATATTGTAGGAAATAAGTGCAGAATCAACTGCTCCCCGCACCTTCTGCATAATATGTTGGAGAATCTCTCGGTAAAGGGGCTTTCCCTTCATTACCGCAAAGTCTGAAAGGATCACTTCCACAGAGTGAATCCATGATATGTACTGGACAGGGTTGCCGTCAAACACTTGTAGCTCCTTAACACAATCAGGGAGCCTACAGATATCTCTGATCTCAGCCTCAGAGGTGGGTGGCTGAGCCACCACTTCTTCAACCACTGGAGTAGTGGCCGCTGTAGATGAAGAGCAAGCTGAATCAACGCGAGCCACCCGCCTTTCTAGCAAATTTATTTTTTCAAGAAGGGCGTTGACGGCCCCAGTCAAATTTGTCACTGTGGCTCTTATATCGTCCATTTTTTGTGGGAATATTTTTTATTTTACATTACCTTTGTGTTTTTTAAACTCACGTGATGAGATAAATCGTCCGTACTATATCAGAATTACACTGCAGTGCGTACAGGAGCTCTCAGGAATTTTCACTAGTGACCACTATTACGTTGCAATGCATCCAGGCACTTCAGGAACTTCCACTAGTAGGTAATGCCGGCAGTATGTAATGCTGATGATCTTGCCTGAAATTCTCCTTTAGTTTTTTCCACGGTTTCCTTCTTTCAACAAATTCTTTAGGCAGCTCCTTCTTTTTTGACAGTTTTTCCTTTTTAGCACTTTTTTTTCACAGTCTCTTCTTTCTTTTTTTTCGAAAAAATTCTTTTTTGAATTTTTTTCGCAGTTCCCTTCACTTCCTGGGCCCCTGCTCGGGCGCCAGTTAAGAACTATAGTCCTCGACCTATCCACAGTTATTGTGACGCGTTCTTCAGGTGTTAATCTAGGAAATTCAACGGAAAGGCAGCGGTATATTTCGATCAAAGTAGAGTGTCTCTACTTGACCATTGGCCTCGCTTCGCTGCGTTGGTGTTTGGTATATTTCTATCCCTAAGGATCTGATATAATTTAATACAAGTGGTGACAAGAATCCGCGTTCGTTGTCTATGACCAAAGCTCGTGGCACTGTGAAATAATGCAGCGCGATCGTTAGGTTTATTCGCAAATGAGGAGATGACTTATTTTTGATAGGGAAGATCTTAGCAAATTTGGTAAATTTGTCGATACTACTCAAATATTTTTGTCGTTCAATTTCGAAAATGTCGATGTGCAAGATTTCGCACGGATAACTAGGAATGGGAGTTGGTTGCTCATATGGTTTAGAAGGCTGCCTATCGTATTTGTTCAATTTAAATGTTTCGCATTGGCTAATGTATTCCCTAATCTGTTTGGACATTGCGGGAAAATAAAATTTTTCCAGTACCTGTTCCCTATTTTCACGAGCATTTCGGTGCGCGCGCTTGTGCTCCTTCTCGATAATGTCGAATACCCTATCGGCTATTGTCACATCTTCTACCACGCGCTGCGTGATCCTAATTTTATATCTGCTGAAATTGTTAACGTATACATCCTGCAAACTATGGAGGTCATCTTCCGGAATTTTAATGCCATTTATAACATTTGGGTTGAGGTAATTTTTGAGGACTGGTGACAAAGCTTCGACGCTTAATACAGGCATTGTGACAAAATACCTCTTGTACCCCCTATGAGGCTCTTCTGTACACTCGCAACTCGCCCCCGCCTAAAAATTATTTGATTTCTAAACACATTTATGGGTGCCTCTACGCGAGGTATGAGGTCAGAGCTGTCCTGCTCTGCGGAGTGCATGGTACCCTCTGAAGCAGTGTCAGTTTCAGATACCGCGTCAGCTATAGTACTCGATGGTTGCACAGCTATGGAGTCAGTTAGTGCGTTCACTTCCGTCTTGAGACGGGAGAGTGCATCAGCGACTACATTTGTCTTACCTGGCTTGTAGATTAACTCGCAGTTATATTCCTCTATACGAGCTTTCCATCGCTTGAGCTTTGCATTTTAATTGCGATTACTAGAGGAGAATGTCAGAGGTTGGTGATCAGTGTAAACCCTAATTTTCTTTGCGCCATAAAGGTAGGAACGCAAATTTTCTAGTGACCAAACAATAGCTAGAAGCTCTTTTTCATTCATAGCGTAGTTTTCTTCGGCTTGGTTTAGGGACCGCGATATGTAAGCTATCGGTTTATCGTCGCCTGTTGATCCTTGTGATAGTACCAATGGCGTAGTTTGATGCGTCCGTTGTCAAATTAAATGGTTTGGAAAAATCTGGAAATGCTAATACGTCCGCTGACATCAGTAGTTGTTTCAGCTCGCAGAAGACCTCTAAGGCATCCTTGTTAAGCATTATCGCTACATTTATGGACGCGTTCGCTTTTACCTGTGCATTTTCCCCCCGAGTGAGGTTGGTGAGTGGCTTTGCGACCTTGGCTTAATCCTTAATGAATTTCCTATAGTATGAGATCATACCAAGGAAACTTTTTAAGTCCTTCAAATTTTCCGGGGGTGAAATCCTTTTAATAGCTTCTACCTTTTTTGGGTCAGCCCGTACTCCATCGCGAGTAATAACATACCCTAGCAATTCGACTTCTTTTTCAAAGAAGCAAGAAGAAGCAAAGAAAAAGATTCGTTGCAAAAACCCTCTCAACATTAAGGAGGTGTTCCTCTGCATCCTTGCCAAATACGATGATGTCGTCGATATAGACGTAACAAATTTTCCCGATGTGCTGCTTGAGGACATCGTCTATCATCCTTTGGAAAATCGCAGGCGCATTTTTCAACCCGAATGTCAACCGAAGAAATTCATATTTGCCATTCATTGTGGAGAAGGCTGTCTTTGGGATGTCCGAATCCTTCATGGGAATTTGGTGAAATCGGGAAGTCAAATCAATTGTAGTATAGAAGTTGGCTTGGCCAAGGCTGCAAAGAGTAGCGTTTATATCGGGAATTGGGTAAGTATCGGCGATAGTTACAGCGTTCAACCGTTTATAGTCTATAACCATACGATACTGTTTGTCCCCATACGCCTTAGGCTTTTTAGGGACTACCCAAATTGGAGAATTGTATGGGCCTTTCGACGGCCGGATGACACCTTCGTCTGGGAGCTCATTTACCTGTTTTTCGACTTCATCTCTCATACATGCTGGGTAGGATTTACTATACACCTGTTCGTCAGTTGATGTTTTTATTTCTGCACGGACATTCGTGTTTGCCAGCTCATAACCGTTAAGTGGTTTGAAAAGACCAGAGTATTTTTCCAATAGTGAATTGACCTTTCCATCGATTTCAAGAGGTAGGTCCTTTCCTAATGTGAAGTTTACATCGAGAGATCTTCTGTCTTTCAAGGGGATTTTGTAATTGTCTATACTTCCTATCTATTATCGCGCCTAATTTCGTCAGGGTATCGTCCCCAATGATTCCGCAGAATTCGCTAAGAGTCGGTAAAACGAAGAAATCAAATTCGGTGGAGTTACCCACACTTTCGAATAATTTTAGTTTTACTTTATCATTTATTGGCACGCTACCCCCCACCGAAGCTACATTGAATAATTTCTTTACAGGAGTTGTTTTCGTTGCAATATTATTTTTTATGAAATTCTTATTTGCGCCGGTATCCACGAGGAAATCCAGCACACGACTGTCAGGCAAGGTATATTCTAAGTATGGTACGCTAGATGACCGGAAGACAGAAAATCTTCCGAGTTGTTTTCACTTGGCGATTCCTTCAGGTCCACATCTCTCTCTTCGCTCTCCTCGGGTGTAGTATGGAACACATTTTGCTGCTCCCGTGGTAGATTTTCTTAACTTGCGCTTCTTTTAAACGGATTTGGGCGATTCATGTAATTAACGTTGCGTGTCTGTACCGAGGGGTCTACGTCCATTGTCTCTACAGGCGAATGTAGTGGGGTGCTGGTATTTCCAAATCGACCTAACGGGCGGGCACTCCCTACATATGAGTGCTTTTCCTGGTTGCGCCAAGTAGGTTTAGGGGGTAACTGGGGAGGCTTGATCCTATTCCTAAATGAGGAGGTACCTGGCAAATTGTTAACAGGGACAGCCACACGGTTATTGGAATTGTTCGAATGAACGAAAAAATTGCGGAAATCCACATTTTGGATTTCCAAACAGGCTGAATATGCCTCTAGCAATGTTTTAGGGCGTCGTGTAAGGAGAATTCGCGACATTTCGCCGTTAAGCCCACGTATAAAAACGTCCAGGGCACGATTTCGGTAGGTTTCTACCAGAAATTTAACGGCATCTTCCGTGTAGGATTCGGCTTTTATTTTATTAATAATAAGGGAGAATTGATGATTCACCCTGGCGTAGAATTCATCAATTCTCATTCCATTTTGCTGTAGCTGGTGCAGTTGGTGTTCGAGTGTACCAACATCCCTCTTATCTGCGTAGTGCAGGGAGAGGCATTCCTTATTTTTCCCCAATTGCCATCGAATATATTGTAGGAAATAAGTGCAGAATCAACTGCTCCCCGCACCTTCTGCATAATATGTTGGAGAATCTCTCGGTAAAGGGGCTTTCCCTTCATTACCGCAAAGTCTGAAAGGATCACTTCCACAGAGTGAATCCATGATATGTACTGGACAGGGTTGCCGTCAAACACTTGTAGCTCCTTAAAACAATCAGGGAGCCTACAGATATCTCTGATCTCAGCCTCAGAGGTGGGTGGCTGAGCCACCACTTCTTCAACCACTGGAGTAGTGGCCGCTGTAGATGAAGAGCAAGCTAAATCAACGCGAGCCGCCCGCATTTCTAGCAAATTTATTTTTTCAAGAAGGGCGGCCCCAGTCAAATTTGTCACTGTGGCTCTTATATCGTCCATTTTTTGTGGGAATATTTTTTATTTTACATTACCTTTGTGTTTTTCAAACTCACGTGATGAGATAAATCGTCCGTACTATATCAGAATTACACTGCAGTGCGTACAGGAGCTCTTAGGAATTTTCACTAGTGACCACTATTACGTTGCAATGCATCCAGGCACTTCAGGAACTTCCACTAGTAGGTAATGCCGGCAGTATGTAATGCTGATGATCTTGCCAGAAATTCTCCTTTAGTTTTTTCCACGGTTTCCTTCTTTCAACAAATTCTTTAGGCAGCTCCTTCTTTTTTGACAGTTTTTCCTTTTTAGCACTTTTTTTTCACAGTCTCTTCTTTCTTTTTTTTCGAACAAATTCTTTTTCGAATTTTTTTCACAGTTCCCTTCACTTCCTGGGCCCCTGCTCGGGCGCCAGTTAAGAACTATAGTCCTTCTTTTATAAAAAAATTAATTTGTTGGGCCAACTCGCCCAACCAACAACACTAAACAACACAAGTTCAAATAGTCTTTTACAAGTAAATTTTAATTCAATTAACTCACAATTACAACTAAGATTAATTTACTGTTAACACTAATCCGTCCCGAATTCGACTGCCGGGTCTGCCGCAACTGCTCCCATATATAGCCAATCAACGAGCCGCGACGCGCCTCTTGCGTAACTTGTTGACAACCCGCTGTGTGAGAATGTTGAAGTCGGTTTCTTCCCACAGGTGCTGTATGTGTGCATTTCACAATCATGTGTAATAGAATTTAGCTGACTGTGCGTCTGGAGTAGTTCCGTAGCATGAGTGTTAATTGCCGTCACTAACCATGGTCTTGAATTAAGGTGTTAGGTTGCCATGCGCGGCCGTATGTAGTGAAAACCATAATTTGCAGGTGTTAGTTGCCGTCACTAACCATGGCCTTGAATTAAGGTGCTAGGTTGCCATGCGCATCCTTATGTTGTGAGAAATATAATTTGCTGACTCGGCGCGCGTGTACTAGCCATACGTGGGAATGTTGCGATAAGGGCAACTGGCGCGTGTTAACTCTTCCCCCTTTAAAGATCTGCGTCCCGCAGATTAGGATTTGGACAAGTGTCTTCTTTATGTTGTCTTCTAATGGATAGTCGCAATTCCGGGAATTTTGGCCCCGTTGTTAGTTTCCTCCAAATTATCCAAATCATGAGTAGGAGCTGAAGTAGCCCCAAAGTTTGCGACGCCGTGAACCAATTTGTTTTGTCCCTCAGGTACCTCAAGAGCTTAACATTGCCGATTGTCATCTCGTGTACAAGATTGAGGTTAACTGCAAGGCTTTTATTTGCAATAGTAGATAGCACAGGGGGGAGTATTTGAACTCCTGAACTACTCATACTCCAGTAGGTTCTGTCACCAATGCGGATCGTTTCATTGTCCAGTTGAAGGATGTAAGAGCCGCTCAAGTGATTGGGAGCATCACCTGACCACACGGTGTTATTGAAATTGTCTAAGAGAATCGTGTCTTCCTTGATCACCTCGATCGTTGAGTCATTGCATTTGATGTACCGACAACTAGTTTTACCATCTTTGAGCAGACGTGGCAGACAGTCGTCCTCTCGAAGTAGGTCCAGCGCTTTTTGCTTGCATACCATTGCGCTTGTAAGGTGGGTGCAGCTATCCTTGATACCATACGTTTGCTCTTTGTTGATTAAGACTGTGCTGTACTTCAGGTCTATGCGATGTCCGTCTTTTACAATTGCTCTGGTGATCAGATGGTTAAACCTCGTTTGGGCCACCTTTGGCATGGACACAACGTAGAGTAGCATCGTGCCGTTGGTGAAGATTGAAGGTTCGCTGAATTCTATTGCTTCGATCACATTGCTGTATGGAAGGACATCTACTTCGCTTATAAGTCCATTTATCTCTTCTTTGTCTAGTAGGTTGCTGTTGACAATACCTGCCTTAGCCATCTGGCAGGCCTACACCAGTTCGTTCATATCATCCTTCAGGATCGTGACTTTCTGAAGGATTTCTTGTGAAAGCTTTATGACATAATTCTGGCCAATGATGTAATTTGTGTTGGTTACGATGCCGTTGACAACCTGCAATAACTCATCAGTTTTCTTAAATATTTCAGAGTTTACCTTGTATTGTTAGTTATTGTTAGATACTAGCGGCTATCCAATTCCAAGCCGATCCTATCCAGTTCATTTATCGCTTGATTCTCTTGTTCTTTGGGCCTTTTAACTCCTCGAGCTGCGTTTGGATTTTACTCAAGTGGAAATAAATGACGTCTGTGAGGTAGTTCGTTTCGTCCAGTTTCTTGACTTCAATTTCCAGGCGGTTTGCTATTTCCTCATAACGGGCTAGGTTGACTACATGAATTAATTTGAAGTAGCCATTGATTATCCAGCCGTATCCATCACGTACGGTTACCACGGGCGAGTCGAGATCGAATACCACATATGCTTGTGCGGATGCACAGGGGCAGATTCTAGGAGTCGGAGTACACATAATTCTAATAACTAGTGAAATACATAGTAAACTATTGCTATTAAAAATTTACATTTCAAAGTTTAAGTACTAGTCTAAGTAAATTTCAAATTTCATTTTAATTTAGGTAGATTTTAGATTTCAAATTGTAGTTAACATTTCAAGTATAAAGTAGACTATTTTTAAATCCTACTGCTATACCTAATGAGTGGAGTTCGGGTCGGCAAGGGTTTGACAGGATTTTACGAGGACCCAGGAGTGATGTTAAAAGTGGAATTTTTCTGACAGTTAGTTTTCAGTAATTAATTTATTAAGTTAGTTGTTAGTTTTTGTTAGATTTATATTTTTTCTTTTTTTGTTATTTTTTTGTAAGTTAGTTAGTTAGCTTTAGTTTTTGTTAGTATTAGTATTTTTCGAGGAATGTCTCCCTTTTTTCTTTTTTTTTTCTTTTTGTGGCTTTAGGCGCCTTTTCTTTGTTTTTCTTTTTTTTTTGTTTTCTTTTGTGGCTTTTAGCGCCTTTTCTTTGTGAGATCATGTTTCTCTCTCAAATAATTCTTTAACTTTTGTTCTTTTGTTTTTCTTTTTTTTTGTTTTGTATTGGAATGCAGGCATAAACTCAGATGACATGACGAAGGCTCGTTAGTATCCCCTTTGAAAGTGAACAACATAAGTTTTTGTAAGTGAAAATTTTCCCGCCCATAGAACGAGTGACTTCTCATGTCAATTAAAGCCAATAGTCCCATGGAGGAATTGAACCACTTCGATTGATATCGTTCGGACCACCGAGTTAACTGGAATTGAACCAATACGACAGATCGAATACAAAAGTGAATTTGTACCCGGACCACCGGGGCTTAAGGATCTATGCATGAGTTTTCTACCTCTTGACCAACATTATTAATTCTTCGGCCTTGCCGAGCTTTTGAGTGCTTGAATTTCGACCAGAGGAGCCCACATTTCTCGAACCAGCTATGGGTGATCGTGTGTATCCATTTTGGAGGTCGCATTGCCATTTGTCATGCTCGATGGCGCCACGTCCTACTAAGGCACGATTTGTCCTACTTAAAAGCCCGCTCTTGTTTTGAAGTTCCCTCTTAGTGCCGAATCTCGCCTCTTAAGTTTTTTGTAAGTTTTTAATGTGTCCTTGGACATTTTGTCTGTTTATAGACATTTTTGTTTTCGTTAGATATTTTTAATATCCGATTTGTGGAATTTTTTCCCACTTTGCGTGGTTATAGTGGAATTTCTATTTTCCGCCACAGTTTCTTTTTTATAAAGTGGCTTTTGCTTGCTTTTTATTTGTTTATTAGCTATGAATAATTCATCGCCACTATCAATATTGCGAGGGGGGGGGGGGGGGGGGGGGGATGGGGCGAACGAGTTTTATTATTTCATAAGTTCCTACTTTCCTGTTCGTGTAGAAGAAGAGCCTTTATGTCCTCGTTAGTGCGCTCCCTGAAGTTTGCCTAGCTGTCCTATTAAGAAAAACATCAGACGATTTGCGCTTTATTATGGAATGTATCGTGTTATAAGACCTATCCACAGTTATTGTGACGCGTTCTTTAGGTGTTAATCTAGGAAATTCAACGGAAAGGCAGCGGTATATTTCGATCAAAGTAGAGTGTAGCCTCTCTACCTGACCATTGGCCCCGCTTCGCTGCGTTGGTGTTTGGTATATTTCTATCCCTAAGGACCTGATATAATTTAATACAAGTGGTGACAAGAATCCGCATTCGTTGTCTATGACCAAGGCTCGTGGCACTGTGAAATAATGCAGCGCGATCGTTAGGTTTATTCGCAAATGAGGAGATGACTTATTTTTGATTGGGAAGAGCTTAGCAAATTTGGTAAATTTGTCGATACAACTCAAATATTTTTGTCGTTCAATTTCGGAAATGTCGATGTGCAAGATTTCGCACGGATAACTAGGAATGGGAGTTGGTTGCTCATATGTTTTAGAAGGGTGCCAATCGTATTTGTTCAATTTACATGTTTCGCATTGGCTAATGTATTCCCTAATCTGTTTGGACATTGCGGGAAAATAAAATTTTTCCAGTACCTGTTCCCTATTTTCACGAGCATTTCGGTGCGCGCGCTTGTGCCCCTTCTCGATAATGTCGAATGCCCTATCGGCTATTGTCACATCTTCTACCACGCGCTGCGTGATCCTAATTTTGCTGAAATTGTTAACGTATACATCCTGCAAATTATGGAGGTCATCTTCCGGAATTTTAATGCCATTTATAACATTTGGGTTGAGGTAATTTTTGAGGACTGGTGACAAAGCTTCGACGCTTAATACAGGCATTGTGACAAAGTACCTCTTGTACCCCCTATGAGGCTCTTCTGTACACTCGCAACTCGCCCCGCCCTAAAAATTATTTGATTTCTAAACACATTTATGGGTGCCTCTACGTGAGGTGTGAGGTCAGAGCTGTCCTGCTCTGCGGAGTGCATGGTACTCTCTGAAGCAGTGTCAGTTTCAGACACCGCGTCAGCTATAGTACTCAATGGTTGCACAGCTATGGAAACAGTGAGTGCGTTCACTTCCGTCTTGAGACGGGAGAGTGCATCAGCGACTACATTTGTCTTACCTGGCTTGTAGATTAACTCGCAGTTATATTCCTCTATACGAGCTTTCCATCGCTTGATCTTTGCATTGTAATTGCGATTACTCGAGGAGAATTGCAGAGGTTGGTGATCAGTGTAAACCCTAATTTTCTTTGCGCCATAAAGGTAGGAACGCAAATTATCTAGTGACCAAACAATAGCTAGAAGCTCTTTTTCATTCGTAGCGTAGTTTTCTTCGGCTTTGTTTAGGGACCGCGATATGTAAGCTATCGGTTTATCGTCGCTGTTGATCCTTGTGATAGTACCGCGCCAATGGCGTAGTTTGATGCGTCCGTTGTCAAATTAAATGGTTTGGAAAAATCTGGAAATGCTAATACGTCCGCTGACATCAGTAGTTGTTTCAGCTCGCAGAAGGCCTCTAAGGCAACCTTGTTAAGCATAATCGCTACATTTTTGGACGCGTTCGCTTTTACCTGTGTATTTTCCCCCCGAGTGAGGTTGGTGAGTGGCTTTGCGACCTTGGCTTAATCCTTAATGAATTTCCTATAGTATGAGGTCATACCAAGGAAACTTTTTAAATCCTTCAAATTTTCCGGGGGTGAAATCGTTTTAATAGCTTCTACCTTTTTTGGGTCAGCGCGTACTCCATCGGGAGTAACAACATAGCCTAGAAATTCGACTTCTTTTTCAAAGAAACAAGAAGAAGCAAAGAAGAAGATTCGCCTCCCAAAGCGTTGCAAAAACCCTCTTCAACATTAACGAGGTGTTCCTCTGCATTCTTGCCAAATACGATGATGTCGTCGGTATAGACGTAACAAATTTTCCCGATGTACTGCTTGAGGACATCGTCTATCATCCTTAAAATCGCAGGCGCATTTTTCAACCCGAATGTCAACCGAGGAATTTCATATTTGCCATTCATTGTGGAGAAGGCTGTCTTTGGGATGTCCGAATCCTTCATGGGAATTTGGTGAAATCCGGAACTCAAATAAATTGTAGTATAGAAGTTGGCTTGGCCAAGGCTGCAAAGAGTAGCGTTTATATCGGGAATTCGGTAAGTATCGGCGATAGTTACAGCGTTCAACCCTTTACAGTCTATAACCATACGGTACTGTTTGTCCCCATACGCCTTAGGCTTTTTAGCGACTACCCAAATTGGAGAATTGTATGGGCTTTTCGACGGCCGGATGACACCTTCGTCTAGGAGCTCATTTACCTGTTTTTCGACTTCATCTCTCATACATGCTGGGTAGGGGTAGGATTTACTATACACCGGTTCGTCAGTTGATGTTTTTATTTCTGCACGGACATTCGTGTTTGCCAGCTCATAACCGTTAAGTGGTTTGAAAAGACCAGAGTATTTTTCCAATAGTGAATTGACCTTTCCATGGATATCAAGAGGTAGGTCCTTTCCTAATGTGAAGTTTACATCGAGAGATCGTCTGTCTTTCAAGGGGATTTTGTTAATGTCTATACTAAGGAGGTTATTCTTCCTATCTATTATCGCGCCTAATTTCCTCAGGGTATCGTCCCCAATGATTCCGAAGAATTCACTAAGAATCGGTAAAACGAGGAAATCAAATTCAGTGGAGTTACCCACACTTTCGAATAATTTTAGTTTTACTTTATCCTTTATTGGACCGCTACCCACCCACCGAAGTTACATTGAATAATTTCTTTACAGGAGTTGTTTTCGTTGCAATATTATTTTTTATGAAATTCTTATTTGCGCCGGTATCCACGAGGAAATCCAGCACACGACCGTCAGGCAAGGTATAGTCTAAGTATGGTACGCTATATGACCGATAGACAGAAAATCCTCCGAGTTGTTTTCACTTGGCGATTCCTTCAGGTCCACATCTCTCTCTTCGCTCTCCTCGGGTGTAGTATGGGACACCCTTTGCTGCTTCCGTGGTAGATTTTCTTAACTTGCGCTTCTTTTAAACGGATTTGGGCGATTCATGCAATTAACGTTGCGTGTCTGTACCGAGAGGTCTACGTCCATTTTCTCTACAGGCGAATGTAGTGGGGTGCTGGCATTTCCAAATCGACCTAACGGGCGGTCACTCCTTACATATGAGTGCTTTTCCTCGTTGCGCCAAGTAGGTTTAGGGGGTAGCTGGGGAGGCTTGATCCTATTCCTAAATGAGGAGGTACCTGGCAAATTGTTAACAGGGACAGCCACACGGTTATTGGAATTGTTCGTATGAATGGAAAAATTGCGGAAATCCACATTTTGGATTGCCAAACAGGCTGAATATGCCTCTGGCAATGTTTTAGGGCGTCGTGTAAGGAGCATTCGCGACATTTCGTCGTTAAGCCCACGTATAAAAACGTCCAGGGCACGATTTCGGTAGGTTTCTACCAGAACTTTAACTGCATCTTCCGTGTACGATTCGGCTTTTATTTTATTAATAATAAGGGAGAATTGATGATTCACCATGGCGTAGAATTCGTCAATTCTCATTCCCCTTTTGCTGTAGCTGGTGCAGTTGGTGTTCGAGTGTACCAACATCCCTCTTATCTGCGTAGTGCAGGGAGAGGCATTTTTTAATTTTTCCCCAATTGCTATCGAATATATTGTAGGAAATAAGTGCAGAATCAGCTGCTCCCCGCACCTTCTGCCTAATATGTTGGAGAATCTCTCGGTAAAGGGGCTTTCCCTTCATTACCGCAAAGTCTGAAAGGATCACATCCACAGGGTGAATCCATGAGATGTACTGGACAGGGTTACCGTCAAACACTTGTAGCTCCTTATCACAATCAGGGAGCCTACAGATATCTCTGATCTCAGCCTCAGAGGTGGGTGGCTGAGCCACCACTTCTTCAACCACTGGAGTAGTGGCCGCTGTAGATGAAGAGCAAGCTGAATCAACGCGAGCCACCCGCCTTTCTAGCAAATTTATTTTTTAAAGAAGGGCGTTGACGGCCCCAGTCAAATTTGTCACTGTGGCTCTTATATCGTCCATGTTTTGTGGGAATATTTTTTATTTTACTTTACCTATGTGTTTTTTATACTCACGTGATGAGATAAATCATCCGTACTATATCAGAATTACACTGCAGTGCGTACAGGAGCTCCCAGGAATTTTCACTAGTGACCACTATTACGTTGCAATGCATCCAGGCACTTCAGGAACTTCCACTAGTAGGTAATGCCGGCAGTATGTAATGCTGATGATCTTGCCAGAAATTCTCCTTTAGGTTTTTCCACGGTTTCCTTCTTTCAACAAATTCTTTAGGCAGCTCTTTCTTTTTTGACAGTTTTTCCTTTTTAGCACTTTTTTTCACAGTTTCTTCTTTCTTTTTTTTCGAACAAATTCTTTTTTGAATTTTTTTCACAGTTCCCTTCACTTCCTGGGTCCCTGCTCGGGCGCCAGTTAAAGGACTATAGTCCTTGTTTTATAAAAAAATTTATTTGTTGGGCCAACTCGCCCAACCAACAACACTAAACAACACAAGTTCAAATAGTCTTTTACAAGTATATTTTAATTCAATTAATTCACAATCACAACTAAGATTAATTTACTGTTAACACTAATCCGTCCCGAAATGTACTGCCGGGTCTGCCGCAACTGCTCCCATATATAGCCAATCAACAAGCCGCGACGCGCCTCTTGCGTAACTTGTTGACAACCCGCTGTGTGAGAATGTTGAAGTCGGTTTCTTCCCACAGGTGCTGTATGTATGCATTTCACAATCATGTGTAATAGAATTTAGCTGACTGTGCGTCTGGAGTAGTTCCGTAGCATGAGTGTTAATTGCCGTCACTAACCATGGCCTTGAATTAAGGTGTTAGGTTGCCATGCGCGGCCGTATGTAGTGAGAACCATAATTTGCAGGTGTTAGTTGCTGTCACTAACCATGGCCTTGAATTAAGGAGTTAGGTGGCCATGCGCAGCCGTATGTTGTGAGAAATATAATTTGCTGACTCGGCGCGCGTGTACTGGCCATACGTGGGAATATTGCGATAAGGGCAACTGGCGCATGTTAACTTACATAATAAACCACCCTGGTTCAATAGGCGCTTATGTAATTTAAAAAACAGAAAAAACAAAGTCTTTAATTGTTTCAAATTCAGCCAGAGTGAAAGTGACTTTATTAATTTTGAGCGGCTTCGTAAAAATTTTGAATGCCTTCATAATTTTTTAATTAAACAGTACATGTTTAATGTTGAATCAGGACTTAAATCCAACCCTTCACATTTCTGGCATTATATAAATTCTAAAAGGAAGACAAATGGGTTTCCAACTACTCTTACGTATAATAGTAAAGTTTCTGATAACACGAACGACTCTTGCAACTTGTTTGCTGAATTTTTTCAGGGAGTGTACGAGTTGTATGACAACCAATCCCTTCCCGGTTTTCCATCACCACTTTTACCACAAATATCGTCATTTGTTGTTGACAAAAATGACGTTTCCCGTGCGATATCTGAGCTCAAGTACCAGACAAATTCGGATAGTGTGGGTTTTTGCCCAACCTTTTTCAAGTCCTGCATTTAATCTTTAGCAGGCCCAATAACTCGCATTTTTAATGATTGTGTTTGCAGTTGTATTTTCACCGATGCTTGGAAGATATGCTCTATAAACCCCATTTACAAATCAAGGGACCGCAACAATATATGCAACTATAGGCCTGTAGTAAAGCAAAGTACGCTGGCCAAGTTGTTCGACACTATTATTCAATCGAAACTTTACCTGCACGTGCGAAGCTCGATCAGTATCTGCCAACATGGTCTTATGCCAGACAGATCCACATGCACAAATTTACTTCTAGCCTCCCATGAGATCGTAAGGGCATTTAATTACCAATCCCAACTAGATGTCATATACTCGGATTTTTCTAAAGCGTTTGACAAGGTGGACCATGCTATCCTGTTACATAAATTGAAGCTCTATGGCATTACTGGTTTACTTCTAGACTTTTTCTCTAGTTTTCTTAGTGGCAGAAAACTATTCGTAAAGATGGGTTCAGACACCTAGAGCAGTTGCGTAAGCGCATGGTCCGGTATTCCTCAAGGTCCTGTGGCCCATTGTTATTTTTATTGTTCCTTAATGATCTACCTTCACACTTCAAGTTTTTAAAATTTTTGATGTTCGCCGATGATGTTAAACTTTTGCTGCGAGTTGACAGTATCTCTGATAGCAGAAATCTACAATCTGATTTAAGTACTTTTGAGATTTAGTGTACATCAAATCACCTATACTTAAATATCAACAAATGTTTTGACGTATCTTTCACAAGGAAGACTAATGTACTTCTGTACAATTATCAGTTGAACAACAATGTTCTCACTCGTTGTTCCGACATCAAAGATTTAGGAGTGATCTTCGGTACAAAGCTCTCGTTCAGTAAGCACATTGATCTCATTGTGCCCAAATCATTTGCAATGATAGGCTTTATTCAAAGGAATGCGCGGGATTTTAAAGACCCTTATACCATAAAATCTTTATATACTGCTCTCGTACGAAGTTGCCTCGAATATTGTTCTCTTATATGGAATCCATATTACGATGTATATTCCAACAAAATTGAAAGAGTGCAGAAAGTCATCACGAAATTTGTTTTATATAGAGTCAACTACGAAGATGGTCCTCCATCTTATATTAGTAGAAGAAATCTTCTAGGATTGCAATCTTCGCATGACCGACGAATTTATAATGCCTTAATATTTGTGTATAATGTGGTGAACCACAACATTGACTGTGATGACTTAAAGATCATATTTAACGTTATTTACCCCCGCGAAGTTTACGAAATAGGCGTATGTTTGTCGACCCATTTAGTAGAACCAACTACTCGATGAATGAGCCCATTACAAGATGTTTTCGTCTTTGTAACAAATATTCCGAAGTGATAGATTTAAATGTGAGTTTTTATATGTTCAAGCTTGTTTTATTTACAATATTTAATTGAGAATGTTAAATTCATAAATTAGTTAAGAATCTAAAATATTATTAAACAAATAATTATTCTGGTCTGTAAGATTTGTAATCAGTAGACTGAAATTAATAAAATAAATAAATAAATAAATAAATAATTTAGATCTAAATGTATACATTGATGCATTATACAATTTATTTTCCAACAGACATTTTCTAAAACCGCTTAAGCTCAATGTAGAAGTTACACACTTTTTTATTCCCTTAATTTTTTTAGTTTCATTTATATCGTTATCAATTTTAAATGAATACATTTATGCTCTTAATTCTATAAACTCTTTTAGTAACTTCCCAATACATTCATCCTTCATCATACCTAGAACCTTCTTATTCAACTGAGGAAAATTAAAAATATTTTCCTTTGGATATGAGAATGTATCGAAAAATTTTGAAATATCATCACGAATATCATTATAAAAGTCATCAGTTTGAATATCATATATAAATGAATCAGTATCCATATAATTCAAAGCAATATTATTTTTATATTTCTCTTTGATATAATCATAATGAAAACTATACATTTTAAATTTAGAAAGTTCTAATACGGTAAAACCAATATGAATCGGTTTATTGTACAGAGTTGACACTTGTTTCAATTGAGTCGCTATTAAATTATTAGAAAATTTGCTTAGACAATGGAAATTTGGTTTTGCTATTAAGGCCCTAACACCTAATTTGTTCCTACCTCTTCCGCCAATACTAGTATTTTCCCAATCTTGTACTAATATAACATCTACTCTTTTATCTACATTTTCCATAGTTTTGCCATACACAGAATTATTCAATAATTTAAAGAAATTTTTCTCAAACTTATTTGCTGCTAATGTTATATGATAATTATTTAAATCAATATATTTTTTTAGCCAATCTGATTGATTAAATTGTAGAATTTTATGAATTTTCTTTAATACAAATCCATGTTTAATACATTGTTGTAAATTTCTATAATGAATAATATATTTTATTTTGTTTTTCAATTCGCCAATCAACTTAGAGTGTTTCATTGAGCCAATTTTTTATTTTCAAAACAAAATGGTAAATCATTATGAATATTGTGAGTGGTTATGGGATAATCTAAATCTACTTCTAATATGTATACGACTAAACAATCTTCTGGTAAAATCAAAATTATTATGAGGGAGATATTGTGACATAGTATAACCATATAAATTATTAACATCTAAATAAATTATATAATTTGAAGACTTAGTCGCATCGTAATCACTTGAATATTTATTGTTAGCAACTGAACGCCGTTTGCAACATTGAACAATCCCGCCCCTAATTCCCGACATTATAAAATAATGCATGTTTTCATCAGTAAACAATTCTAATTCAATTCTAGTTATTTTGGCCATTGCGTCCCAAGATAATCCTGGAGATGTATAATATTGACAAGGGTCTAGTCGATAAATTCCTTTACATAATTTTCTAAAATTTTCAAAAATGTCGCTGAGGAGTAGCACATCTACTTTTAGATATAATAATAAATAATCTAATAAATTGGAACAATTAAATGTTGCCCAAACACTTTGTGCATGCTGATAATCATCGACACTACACGATTCATTTGATAATTTATTAAAGAAATGTTAAGGATCAGGTAATTTCGTTTCGTTGAGACGTTCTTCTGAATCTAAGTAGTTATATGGAAAAATACCTGTACGTTTCATTACATCAAAGTGATGATCGTTGGGGAAATAAGCCTTTGTTATTTCTAAATCATTATTACTTAAATCCTTAGCTAAACTGTCTAAGCTAGAAGGCATGAATCGAAATGAATCTAAAAACCTAAGTTCAATTGTATGTTTATTATTAACATATATTCTCTTTGGTATTGAAATATACAACTCATTGTTTAAGGGAATAATATTTATATACCCCTCTACAGATGACAACTCTTTAATAAATAAATGACAATCATATTTAGATAAATTATGAAAAAATATTGGAATCAAATTTGATATCTGATATTTTAATTACATTTATTATATGCTGGACCTCTATATTCACCAGTTAAATGGCAATGGTCTGCTAGCCTATAATTTAATAAAAGTTCCATTCCACAAATATGACAAAATATATCCTCGTTTTGACGCCTAACTTGGTTGGCAGTTAATGGATGCATTCTAACTATTTTACTCAAATATAGGTGATAAATATCTAAAACATCATCGAAAATACTTTTAAAAAAATGTTTTGGAGCTTCAACACCGCTATATATGTATTTTAAAACGATTCAGTTGGTTATTATATGAGCACTTAATAAAATAACAGTAGGCACAAGGAATATGTTCTTTCACACATTGAGTCCTACTAGAATTTTGAATATCTATTGGTTTTAGAATACATTCGAAATCTGCATATATAGTAAATGGTACATCTAATTGTTTTTTGAAATTGTCAAATTATAGCATTCTTTTCTCAGGTGTAGGCATGCGTGTTACAATTTTTCTACAATGCTTTTTATGACTTAGTAATTTTTCTTCCTTATCAAAATGTATTAGACATGTATTGCAAAAATAAAATTTATGCTAATGGCTTGTAACTTGATCCCTCATTAATCTATTTAAATTTTTTATCCAAACATAATGGCTTTCATTGAAATCATCACTGTATAAAGAAATAAGATTAATGTTATGTGATTTTTCTTCTTTTGTTAAATAATAGGGTCCTACTACCAAATTGTCTTCTATACCAAACACATTTACACTAACATCTGGATTATTTGATTCAAATATTTCAATACCATTTATTTGTAATGGGAAACTTAAATTTTCAAAATTGGCTACTTTGTTATTAATTAAAGTTATAATGGAATCTTGGATATTTCTAGTGTGATATGAAGAACACCTTTCTCTATTTTTTGAGGGTTGGTAAAGAGATGAAATTATGGCCCACTTAAAGCAATATATATCATTGTTAACAATATTAATACAAGCTCTTTTATCTGCTATTACTTTTGGTAGTGGTATATATAATGAGTCTCTAATTGGGTGGTATTTATTTATGTTTACTTCTAGATGGATAATTTCACTTAGACTCCAACCACTATCTCGGTCTTGAAATGTTTTCATTTTTTCAATCACTTTACTAAAATTTTCCTTAATTATTTCACCAACATAATTGTTCTCCATAAATGCTTCAGTCATTAATGTTTGGTGTGACATTATAGCAAATTCTTCAATATTTTCTTTTATTTGAATATATTTACAAAATAACTCAAAGTTAAATTTGATGCTTTCATGTTTTTCTACAGATTTCTGTAAATGTGCAGATAATTCGTTAAAATGTTTTTCAAAAAAATGTTCAACAATTAAATCATTGGGTTTATCGTTTTCCAAAACGTGTAAACGTACGATTATTAAACATAGCGTTAATACATTTAACATTACTATTTACATTATGCATACAATTCTTTTTATGCATATTTGTTCTCAAGTGTGCTGTCGATACATTTGTTTCACTTGAATTTTACATTGCTCGCAAAAATGGGGGCTTTGTTATAACTTCATGTTTCATTGTAATATGTCTAACTAAACTCCTCTTCCGAGTATATATCTTTTCACAAGAACTGCACGGATACATTTATATTTTTTTATTAATTGGCTTTTTCGAGCTTTTTCCTTTGAAATTGCTTTTAAATCCTTAAGAGCTTGATTCATAATGTGGAATATGCCAACAATAAGCAACGGTGTTAAAGAAGTAACGATGTATAAATATTAAAGTTTATTACTGTTTACTTGAAGTGATCCTGATTAAACACGGTTGAAAATCCTTATAAAATAATTATCTGTTAAATATAGATGATTTCTGAGCGGCTTTAAATAATTTACTACATTTTTTATACGGAAAAAATGTCCAATTTATAGAAATTGAGACAAGTAGCCCTTATCTTTCTGAATGTATGTATATGGATGGATGTGACTGTGTCGGTATGTATTTTGCGGTTTGTTGATATATATATAACTTATATGCTGTCATGCTTACGGCTAAGCTCTGCTAAAGGTAAAAATGTTTTGTTGTTTTGCGGTGTCATACGTATGCACCTAAATGATATAGATCGGCCAGAGCACAAACCGAAAGAACGGATGCGGCACCTAGCAGAAGATCAGCCAGAACACAAACCAGAAGAACGGATGCGCCACCTAGCGGAAGATCAGCCAGAATACAAACCAGAAGAACGGATGTGACACCTAGCGGAAGATCGGCCAGAACACAAACCAGAAGAACGGATGCGATACCTAGCGGAAGATCAGCCGGAACACAAACCAGAATAACTGTTGCGACACCTAGCGGAATTATTTTGCTATATATATATGTGTGTCGGTGTGTATGTACTTTTCCTTGCACCATTTGAGTTAGAACTGGTATTTACATACTACTCCCTTTTGTTTTGTTTACTATGAGGGATAATTGATGATATATTCTTGCGTAGAATTGATCTACGCTAAAGTGTTTTTGTGACAATGACCCTAGCTCATATTCAAGGGTCCCTAGGTCACGTTTGTCTGCGTAGTGCAGTGACAAACAGCTTTTGATTTTTCCCCAATCCTCATCGAAAATAGTATAGGAGATAAGAGCTGTATCTGCTGGGCTTTTTATATTTTGTCTAATTTTCTAATTCTTGCAGGTCTGCCCCATTCAGGATATTGGGATTATTAGAATTTACCGCTTTAGGGAGCCTAATCCTAGCTTCTAATTGGTTTATCCTAGCGCTCATGGTTCTCATCTGCTCTATTTGCGCGTTAACCACACCCGTTAGTTGCGTTATCGCTTCTTCAATTTGCTCCATTTTTTGTTTTTTTATTTTTTGTGATTTTCAAATAAAAAACTAAGCAAATAATTTAACTAAAATTGTATCACTTAATGGCTTTTAACTTTAGTTAATTCTGACAATCTTTTTTAGATTATTTTCTAGTTGACAAAATCCACTTACAATAAAATGAGGAACAGCATTGCAGTAATATTTGGTTGTCGTCCTGATGAATCCCTTTTAAGAATTTTACTCCCCTACTCGTGGTACAGGAATGGCTTTCAAGGTTGACAGTGATTGGCGGCTGCAGGCGGTTGATGTTGGAGATTTATCCTCTTCACAGTTTTTGAGGGTTTATTCACTAGTTGAACAAGGATATTTACGTTATAAATTTTTGAGGGTCTATTTTATAGTTTCACTCTATCGACAAGGATATTTGTATCCTTTTTAAGTTATACAGTTTTCGAGGTTTTATTTACTCAATGCACAAGGAAATTTGTATCCTTTCTGTTATAACTCTTTTTGAGGGTCTATTTACTAGTTTCACGCAATCTACAAGGATATTTGTATCCCATTTAAGTTACACAGTTTTTACTAGTTTCACTCAGTGAACAAGGATAATTGTGTCCACAGTTTTTATAGGCTTATTTATAATTTTACTAAATTTTACGAGGATATTTGTATCCTTTCTTTAAGTTACTTTATTGCACTAGTTTTTCGTTGGGCGCCAGTTACTGTCGTGCGCCGTCGATATCAAAATTAAACTCAATCGTTACCTTTATCAACTGAAGTGCTGAACAACTGAACCTGCTTTATTATTGGCAATTTCTTTTTTGTACAATTTTTCTTATGCTACTTACTTAGCTCGGCGGCCACCGTGGTGTGATGGTAGCGTGCTCCGCCTACCACACCGTATGCCCTGGGTTCACACCCCGGGCAAAGCAACATCAAAAATTTTAGAAATAAGATTTTTCAATTAGAAGAAAATTTGTCTAAGCGGGGTCGCCCTCGGCAGTGTTTGGCAAGCGCTCCGGGTGTATTTCTGCCATGAAAAGCTCTCAGTGAAAACTCATCTGCCTTGCAGATGCCGTTCGGAGTCGGCATAAAACATGTAGGTCCCGTCCGGCCAATTTGTAGGGAAAATCAAGAGGAACACGGCGGAAATTGGAAAAGAAGCTCGGCCTTAGATCTCTTCGGAGGTTATCGCGCCTTACATTTATTTTATACTTACTTAGCTAAGGTGCTAACATACTTATAAATTTACTTATATCGTACAGGTGAATTCGCTTACAGCGCAATAATTTATTAACAATGTTGTTGCTTTTCCTCTTTACAAAAGTTGCTTGATAAGCAAATGGAGTTTAAATCGAATTGTTTTATTGCTTTTATTATATTCTTATAATTTTGCGTATGCAAGTAAAGGTAACTGCTGTGTAGGCAATATGTGACGACTGTGCTAACTTATATGCCTTTCTGCGATTCAGGTGTATCAATTAAGGCGCTGGTATATTTTGTAGAGGTTTCACTTCATACGAAACTTCGTCGCGTCCGTGCTCTCTCGCGTTATAACCTTTCTTTGGTTCCCGCTTTTCTATTGCCTTCACTACTAATTGCCCTTTTAAGTTTTGCACAAAATATACGTATGTATAACGTTTATAAAATTAAATGCAAAAAAAAAAACACCACTTTTAATCGACGAAAACTTTGGTAAAAAAAGCGGTTTTATTTCACAACTAAATCGCGGCCACCCAACCACGATGCGTGCCATTTGCTTTCTTCTCTTGGCAAAATGGCCACCACGCCGTCATGGCATTTTAGAAAATATTTTTCTATTCCATCATAGTGATGGAAAAACACAGTTAAACGCAATGAAAGAAAACCAAGTCAGCTGATGAGATGAGCCACCTATACAATTGAACAATGTGATATTGAAAAATTGTCAATGTCATTGAAATCTTTGGCGATGCCACCCGCATAAAATTAAAAAAAAATCGTTTTAACTACCCAAGGCAGACATGAGTGAGGGTGAATCCTGATCTTTTCACCTATCACTAGCCAACTAGTACGTTTAAAGTGTGAATCCCCACAAGGGGACCATAACAACTGTCGAGTAAATTAAGAAGGAGCAGTTTGCTTTTATAATAATAGGTTATAAATGTCATTATTTCAAACGTTTGCTGCATTCAATTATTAGGCACCTCATTTAAAAAAAATGCATCGGTCTCCTTTGAATGGGCATATCAATTAGTACAATAGTTATAACTGTTTATAAAATTTGTGTATTCTTTTGTTTTTTTTTTTTTGATTATTTGGAACGGACTCACCCGCTGTTGTTGTTGCCGGTGCAGCGAGAGGCCGTCGAGGTGGGACTCTGCGTTTTTTGTTATTGTTGCTGGTGCAGCAAGAGGCCGTAGAGGTGTCCTCTGCTGTTTCGTTGTTGTTGCTGTTTGTTGTGGACGGTGGTACAATGGGGGTGATGGTGTTGGTGCCTGTAAAGATTTAAAAGATTAGGACTTCATGCATGTAGTAGTGAATACTAGGTCCGTTTAATGAACCCAAAATAAATTTAGAGCAGGTCAGAGCAGAGCAGAGTAGAGCAGCTGTTAAAACAACTTGAGCATGCTCGTGTAACTCCGAGCAATCATCTCATGATCATTTATTTAGCCCTTGAGTTAGTCAATTCCATTTTTGTTGTTGACAGCCGACATTTTGTCCTCCGCCCTAATAAAAAATGGTGCAAAAATGTATGATCTAAATTGCTCTGGTTTTATTTCGAGCAGAAGTAAAAGAAAACGAAGGCAAAGCAACTCAGAGAAAGAAATTTTGTCATCAAGCACAATTATCTGAAATATTTCGTTCTGGAGTAATACCTGTATGACACTACCTCACTTCGACATGGATTCCAAGCAAGATAGACTAGTGGAACTTTATCGGAAATTCAAAATACAAAAACAATTTCTACCATCAGAAAGTGAGATCACTATTCCCCCAAAATTAGTGAGTTTGACATGTTTTTGTGTATGTTTTAAATTTAACTTTTACATTTACATTTTTAACAATAAAAACACAATGCAAATAACAGGCGAAAATTACAAAAAAATAGAAGAGAAAATACAAGAAAATACCGAAAAAATAAGGTAGTTTCACATGCATAAAAACACAATGCAATAACAGGCGAAAATTACAAAAATATATAAGAGAAAATACAAGAAAATACCGAAAAAATAAGGTAGTTTCACATAGGTATAAGGTAGAGCAGTTCACCAACCAGACATGCTATGTTCGATGACAAAAAAAAACTCCACTGTGTGATCTGCCGCTATATCGCACTTTTCAGTGTGCAACATAAAAATACTTTAAATGCCTTGTCGGTACCCTTAGCCGGTACCTTGGGAGTAGTGTTCGGGTTGCGAACATAATTCGCAGCAATCGCAAGTGGATGTGAAATCAACCGTACTTCAGAACACAGTGCTGGAGAAATCTCGGGATCTGGATTTGTGTATGTTCCTCTATATGTGTATACACTTTTTCCTCATATGATTTGTATGAAAGAAAAATGTACATTTCAAAACGCACACCTACCGAATACCGCCCCAGATTCTAATTATACTTGCATTTGTCCCGTTAACATTTTACCTTGCGTTTTCGCATATTTTAAATATTTCACACGCGTTTATATTTCTTTAAAGTACTTAACGACTTTTTCTTTATTTCCATAGCCTTCACAACTTATTAATTCACACAAAAATTTGCAGCTTTTAAAAACGCGCACGTCCGACCGCGTCACGACTCAAATGAAGTTTGAAATTTGCGAAATGCGCTCGACGCCGTTATGGCGTTCAAAAAGCAGTTCCACGCCAGCATAGCGACTGCGCAATGGAAAAACGCAGTTATATGGCCTGATTTAAGCTGGAGACATTGGTGCTTTATCGGTAACCTTATAACAGCTGATTCGACCAACCTTATGAGAATCAATGCAATCGATTATTGGTGCCGCTAAGTTCGTAACCGTATCGTAGCCAACCAATTGGGTTTTGGTTTACCGTCGTAACGATAAACAGCTCATTACGTTAGGGATACGGATACAGCGATACGACATACGGCACCAATGACTCCGGCTTTAACTTTGGCTGCCGCCAGTGATGGTACTTTTACAGTCGCTTATATTTTATTGCTATTTTGAGTAAATTTTTTTTCGTGCGTTCTAATAGTACTATGATCGTTTCTGCCTATTAAAAATACCCTGACCTTTTCTGAATTCAATGTTTTTATAATTTCATTTAGGCTCGAATGTCATCTTCTTTCGCCAATGCGCACTGTCTGCTCTTCCGAACTAGAGTCCTTGAGTGTAGTATCCTCCACCTTCAGGAACCCCCGACGTTAGTTAACGTGGTGCACGACTCACCCGTAAGATAAGAGTCTACCGCGAAGTTAGCTGGGCAACGGAAGGTCCATCAGTTACAAGAAAGTAAATTTAAAATGGTAAATTAATTTTTTTTCTTAGTTCAAAAGGCTTTGCGGCAATTAGACATTTGTTATGGAGAACTCGTCAAAATTCAGTACGGTATTTTCTAGTGGTTATGGCCCCCACAGAAAGGCTAAAAAAATATATAGACATTTTGATAAAGGAGAACTCGTCAAAACTCCGTAAGGCTAGTCCAATCCGAGTTTGGATTGCCAGGTTCTTCACGTTTACAGGTAAGAACGCGCGTGAACACCCTATGAATATCGTTGCTCGGGGAGAATACTGGGCGAGTAGTCCCCGACCGCCAAAACGCCCAGATGAGGTATAATCAAATTTGTAGGGTAAAGAAAAAAAAATCAATTTATAAATTTAGTAAGAAAAACGTTGTTTTTGGTTTATTGTGGACGACTATCCGGAGCATGGACGCGACCTATCAATTTCCCGTTTAGGTCCTCGAGATCATACAATGCATTGCCTATTTTTCGAAGCACTCAACACTTAAAATTTTTTTTGGCAAGAATTTGGCGTTAATGCCCTGTTTAAAGTTACTAAAAGCAAAGTTTTTCCGGAAAACTTCCTGACCTTCCTTGTAGTTGACTTGCCTAGAGCGCTTGTTATAGGCGTTTGTTCCCCTATCATTTGCCTGATCTAAATTCCTACCGACTTGCTCGCGAATATTAGTCAACTTGTCGGCTCTATTTGCTATTGTAACGTGATCTTCCCTAAGACAACCGAGTTTTTCCAAAACATTGTAAGCTGATGCGTGCTGAACCATGTTTTGACTGTATAATACAACGTATGGAGAGCACTGAATCGCCGTATATGCTTATCCCAATCGGTATGGTCTGTTTTATCCTTCATGAATATTTTTATTATACTCAGTTGAGCAGAGCTCACAGAGTATACTAAGTTTGATTGGATAACGGTTGGTTGTACATATATAAAGGAATCGAGATAGATATAGACTTCCATATATCAAAATAATCAGGATCGAAAAAAAATTTGATTGAGCCATGTCCGTCCGTCCGTCCGTCCGTCCGTCCGTTAACACGATAACTTGAGTAAATTTTGAGGTATCTTGATGAAATTTGGTATGTAGGTTCCTGAGCACTCATCTCAGATCGCTATTTAAAATGAACGATATCGGACTATAACCACGCCCACTTTTTCGATATCGAAAATTTCGAAAAACGGAAAAAGTGCGATAATTCATTACAAAAGACCGATAAAGCGACGAAACTTGGTAGATGAGTTGAACTTATGACGCAGAATAGAAAATTAGTAAAATTTTGGACAATGGGCGTGGCACCGCCCACTTTTAAAAGAAGGTAATTTAAAAATTTTGCAAGATGTAATTTGGCAGTCGTTGAAGATATCATGATGAAATTTGTCAGGAACGTTACTACTATTACTATATGTACGCTTAATAAAAATTAGCAAAATTGGGGAAGGACCACGCCCACTTTAAAAAAAAATTTTTTTTTAAAGTAAAATTTTTACAAAAAATTTAATATCTTTACAGTATATAAGTAAATTATGTCAACATTCAACTCCAGTAATGATATGGTGCAACAAAATACAAAAATAAAAGAAAATTTCAAAATGGGCGTGGCTCCGCCTTTTTTCTTTTAATTTGTCTAGGATACTTTTAACGCCATAAGTCGAACAAAAATTAACCAATCCTTTAGAAATTTGGTAGGGGAGTAGATTTTACGACGATAACTGTTTTCTGTGAAAATGGGCGAAATCGGTTGATGCCACGCCCAGTTTTTATACACAGTCGTCCGTCCGTCCGTCAGTCTGTCCGTTAACACGATAACTTGAGTAAATTTTGAGGTATCTTCATAAAATTTGGTATATATGTTCCTGGGCACTCATCTCAGATCGCTATTTAAAATGAACGATATCGGACAATAACCACGCCCAATTTTTCGATATCGAAAATTTCGAAAAATCAAAAAAGTGCGATAATTCATTACCAAATACGCATTAAGCGATGAAACTTGGTAGGTGAGTTGAGCTTATGACGCAGAATAGAAAACTAGTAAAATTTTGGCCATTGGGCGTGGCACCGCCCACTTTTAAATTAAGGTAATTTAGAAGTTTTGCAAGCTGTAATTTGGCAGTCGTTAAAGATATCATGATGAAATTTGGCAGGAACATTACCCTTATTACTTTATGTCTGCTTAATAAAAATTAGCAAAATCGGAGAACGACCACGCCCACTTTTTAAAAAAAATTTTTTTTAAATTCAAATTTTAAAAGAAGAGTTAATATCTTTACAGCATATAAGTAAATTATGCCAACATTCAACTCCAGTAATGATGTGGTGCAACAAATTACAAAAATAAAAGAAAATTTCAAAATGGGCGTGGCTCCGCCCTTTTTCATTTAATTTGTCTAGGATGATTTTAATACCATAAGTCGAACAAAAATTAACCAATCCTTGTGAAATTTGGTAGAGGCTTGGCTCCTAGGACGATAACTGTTTTCTGTGAAAAAGGGCGAAATCGGTTGAAGCCACGCCCAGTTTTTATACACAGTCCACCGTCTGTCCTTCCGCTCGGCCGTTAACACAATAACTTGAGCAAAAATCGATATATCTTTACTAAACTTAGCACACGTACTTATCTGAGCTCACTTTATCTCGATATAAAAAATGGCCGAAATCCGACCATAACCACGCCCACTTTATCGATATCGAAAATTACGAAAAATAAAAAAATGCCATAATTCTATACCAAATACGAAAAAAGGGATGAAACATTGTAACTCGATTGGTTTATTGACGCAAAATATAACTTTGGAAAAAACTTTGTAAAATGGGTGTGACACCTACCATATTAAGTAGAAGAAAATGAAAAAGTTCTACAAGGCGAAATCAACAGCCCTTGGAATCTTGGCAGGAATACTGTTAGTGGTATTCCATATATAAATAAATTAGCAGTACCCGACAGATGATTTTCTGGATCACCTGGTCCACATTTTGGTCGATATCCCGAGAACGCCTTCACATATACATCTAAGGGCCACTCGCTTTTAAAACCCTCATTAATACCTTTAATTTGATATCCATATCGTACAAACACATTCTAGAGTCACCCCTGGCCCACCCTAATGGCGATATCTCGAAAAGGCGTCCACCTATAGGCCTAATGCCCACTCTCTATTAAAATGCTCAGTAACACCTTTCGTTTGATACCCATATCGTACAAACATTCTAGAGTCACCCCTGGCCCACCCTAATAGCGATATCTCGAAAAGGCGTCCACCTATAGACCTAATGCCCACTCCCTATTAAAATGCTCAGTAACACCTTTCGTTTGATCTTAAAATGCTCAGTAACACCTTTCGTTTGATACCCATATCGTACAAACATTCTAGAGTCACCCCTGGCCCACCCTAATGGCGATATCTCGAAAAGGCGTCCACCTATAGACCTATTGTCCACTCCCTCTTAAAATGCTCAGTAACACCTTTCGTTTCATACCCATATCGTACAAACATTCTAGAGTCACCCCTGGCCCACCCTAATGGCGATATCTCGAAAAGGCGTCCACCTATAGACCTAATGCCCACTCTCTCTTGAAATGCTCAGTAACACCTTTCGTTTGATACCCATATCGTACAAACATTCTAGAGTCACCCTTGGTCCACCTTTATGGCGATATCTCGAAAAGGCGTCCACCTATTGAACTAAGGATTAATCCCTTTTAAAATACTTATTACCACCTTTCATTTGATACCCATATCGTACAAACACATTCTAGAGTCACCTCTGGCCCACCCTAATGGCGATATCTCGAAAAGGCGTCCACCTATAGACCTAATGCCCACTCCCTCTTAAAATGCTCAGTAACACCTTTCGTTTGATACCCATATCGTACAAACACATTCTAGAGACACCCCTGGTCCACCTTTATGGCGATATCTCGAAACGGCGTCGACCTATGGAACTAAGGATCACTCCTTTTCAAAATAATCATTAACAGCTTTCATTCGATACCCATATCGTACAAACATATTCTAGAGTCACCCCTGGTCCACCTTTATGGCGATTTCTCGAAAAGGCGTTCACCTATAGAACTAAATCCCATTCCCTTTTAAAATATTCATTATCACCTTTCATTTGATACCCATATCGTACAAACACATTCTAGAGTCACCCCTAGTCCACCTTAATGGCGATATCTCGAAAAGGCGTCCACCGATAGACCTAAGGCCCACTCCCTCTTAAAATGCTCAGTAACACCTTTCATTTGATACCCATATCGTACAAACAAATTCTAGAGTCAGCCCTGGTCCACCTTTATGGCGATATCCCTAAATGGCGTCCATCAATAGAACTATGGCCTACTCTCTCTTAAAATACTCTTTAATACCTTCCATTTGATACACATGTCATACAACCACATTCCAGGGTTACCCTAGGTCCATTTTCCTACATGGTGATTTCCCTTATTTTGTCTCCATAGCTCTCAACTGAGTATGTAATGTTCGGTTACACCCGAACTTAGCCTTCCTTACTTGTTTTAGAAACAATTTCTCTATTAACGAGTTAAGATGCGTTGTCTTGAGGATAGTATAACCCCGTCCTCACGTGTTTTACCCCATAATTTCCTAGAATTATTTCATTTCCTTCGAGATAAACTGTTTACCATTGTTGCTATGAATAAACTCCGGGACTCCTACAGCTTGAAAAATATCTGAAGCGAAGTAATTTATAACATTACGGCTGTGGCTCTCTGCATGGGCTTTAGCCAAACATACTTTGCAAAATGGTCCAAAACTATGAAAAGGAATTTATTTCGCCGTTTGTATCGCCGATAAGGCCCTAGAAAATCGCAATATAACCGCTGAAATGGCCTTTCGGATGTAAGGGTACTCCCTATATGTGGTATCGACTGTTGATTCGTTGACTTTACAGCTTTGCAAGTGTCACATCGCCCCACGTAATCCCTGACGTCCTTAGCCTGCTGTGGCCAAAGGTAATTTTGCCTGACGCGTCCCAAGGTATTCTGCCACCCACCATGGTAACTCCGGTTGGCGTAATGTGCCAATCTCACGGCTTCCTCCGTCAACCTCTTCGGCAACCACAAATGCCATAACGAGTCTTCTTCACCTTCCACCCCCTCCCGAAATTTAATTCTCTTGAAAATTACACCATCCACCACTCGTAAGTCCGGAAGCGACTCCTCGTTTTCAGTGACGGTCCTAATCAAATCTAGATATTCGTTACTGTTAAATTCAGGGGAGACTATATCTATTTCCCGGGGGTGGCAGTGAAAGTCAATTCGTCGGCATCAAACCGCAAAAGCGCATCAGGTACTATATTCAGGGTGCCTTTACGATGTTCCGTTCTAAAGTCGTATCTTTGCAGCAGGAGCGACCACCTCGCCAACCTCCCGCTCAAGTCCTTTTGCGTCATCAACCACTTGAGACTGGAGTGTTCAGTGATAATCCGAAACGGTAATCCTTCAATATTGGGTCGGAAGCGCTTCACGCTGACGAACGCGATTGGATGCTCAGCGCCCTCATCATCGACCAGAATAACACCCCGCCAACACCTATTTTGGAAGCATCGCATTGAACTACAAATTCCTTACAGAAGTCGGGTTGGGCCAAGACAGGAAAGGAACCTTAGGCTACTCTAAGTTTTTCGAAAGCCTAGAGGGGTAAGTTTAAATGGTCCTTCTGATTTTCGAAGGCAATGCGTTAGGGGGCCTGCTAGGTCAGCAAAATTTGTGATTAACGTCCCATACCAATTTGCCATGCCAAAGAACCTACGCACCTGATGAGGGGACTTGGGAATTGGGAAATTTTTACTGGCTTCTATTTTCCATGGATCTACCTTTAAACACCTTCTACCTATCAGGTATCCTAAGTATCGAATCTCTTTTTGGCAAAATTTGATCTTTTTTACATTTATAGTAAGGCCGGCATCCTTCAAACACTTCGCCACTTCCGCTAGCAGGTTTAGATGATCCTCGAAGTTCGTGCTGCATACCATTATATCATCTAAGTAAATGAAGACATTCTCCCTCAAGCGCAATGGAATTAGCTTATACATGAGTCGAATCATTTTTGCGGTTCCTTACACAGGCCAAACGGCATCACCTTGTGTTATGTTCGAGCAGAACTCATACACTCAAACTATAAATTAGACTCATTCTGCCACTGCTTACATTATTTGAGTATTGCTATTGAACTGTTTAGTATGTATGCATAAGTATGTATTCCATTTAACCGAAGGTTGAATTGAGCTGTAAAAGAAATAGTCAGTCGCGCAGCGAGCAGCAAAGAATAACGTTGTTAAGCATAGATTTAATAATTAATATTGAATATAGTTGTTGTTGTATACAAAACTGGCGCAGTTGGTAGGATACCGAAAATCATTAGTATACACACAACGTTGCTTAATATTTTTTGTTCCTCGCTTTTTCGTTCGCGCTACGTAAGACTTGTAAAAGCCCATGCAAAAGGGCAAATAAAAGTCACATTGCAAAAAATCATACGATTTTCATAAACGCATGTCGCCAAAGGGAGAAAAAACAACGGAACCTAAGGAATCACCAGAACCAACGGCGCAATTTACGCAGCAGAACACACAAAATATTCAGGGGATAGTTTTCAACAGAATGTGGACCCTTGGGAATTTGGAACCTTCCACTTAGGGACATCCAGAAAACTGGATTTCATACATCGCTAGGTTCGACCTATATTTGTTCACCAATGACGTACAGGGTGGCGACCAGGGTCGCAGCCATTTCACCTACCTACCTACGTACAGGGTAATGATCGCCAAAAGGCCGTATTTCTCACATTAGCCGGAGCATCCGTGTATGACCTGCTGTCGTCATTGGCCTCACCCCGTCAGGTGAGTCAACTTAACATAGAAGAAATAAAAACGATCTTAACAAGTCATTTTTCACCCCGGCCATTGGAAATAGCTGCATATTTCAAATTCCACAAACGCGACCAACAAAAAAATTAGAAATTTTCTGAATACGTTGCAGCGTTGCGCAAATTGGCTGTTGATTCCAACTTCGGAGTGTCCTTAGATAGCATGCTTCGTGATCGGTTATTATGTGGACTACATGATGAGGTATTACAACGCAGCCTTTTAGCGGAAACTGACCTGAAACTACAAAAAGTTATCGATCGAGCTACTGTAGCAGAATCCGCATTTAAGCACGCATCTGAAATGCGCAGTCTTGAACCAGTTCACCAAGTAGGGGTTAGCAACAATACTCGCAAAGATCGTATGAAATCCCGGAAAAAATCTAATTTGAAAACGAAATCATGCAATGGATGCGGTGGCTCCCATTCCCGATGCCAATGTCCACATCGAGAAACAATCTGCTCATCGTGTGGCACTAAAGGTCATCTTCAACGTATATGTCGCTCATCGGCATCTAATTCTGGCCATCAGCAAAAACCAACGCGTTCATCAGGTCGATCGAAGAAGCAAAAGCCACCACAATACATTAATCAAATATTACCGCTGACCGATTTAAAGAAATCAACTACTGTCAGTATCAATAAAAACAATTGCACATTCGAAATCGATTCGGGGTCAAACTACACCATAATGTCGTCAAATACATTTGAGCGTGTGTGGCCAGTAAGCAAGCCAATCATGCATACTTGTTGATTTTCAACGCAACGAAATTCCCATATTAGGAGTGTTTGATACGGACGTCTCATACAACGGACGTCAAGTCAACTGTTTGCCCATCGTTGTTGCAGAAGGCAACCGTTCCAACGTACTAGGGTGTAACTGGTCCACTTCATTAGGCATCAGCATTCATGGCGTCAATGCTATTCAGGAATCATCGTCGTCGGTTAATAAAATAAATAAATGTAAGGCGCGATAACCTCCGAAGAGATTTAAGGCCGAGCTTCTCTTCCAATTTGCGTCGTGCTCCTCTTGATTTTCCCTACAAATTGGCCGGACGGGATCTACATGTTTTATGCCGACTCCGAACGGCATCTGCAAGGCAAATGAGTTTTCACTGAGAGCTTTTCATGGCAGAAATACACCAGGAGCGCTTGCCAAACACTGCCGAGGGGCGACCCCGCTTAGAAAAATTTTCTTCTAATTGAAAAACCTTATTTGTAAAATTTTGATGTTGCTTTGCCCGGGGTTTGAACCCGGGGCATCCGGTGTGTAGGCGGAGAACGCTGCCATCACACCACGGTGGCCGCATCGTCGGTTAAAAGTATCTTAAAACAATTTGATCACCTCTTTACAGAGGAGCTTGGCTCTTAAAAAGGGAGCCCAGTTTCTCTTCACATCGATGCAGCTGTTCAACCTATACGATATCCACCTCGTCGCATTCCATTAGCCAGCAAGAGTCTTGTAGAAGCTGAAATAGACCGCCTGTGTGCGCAAGGGATAATGATGCCAGTTGAGTACTCGGACTAAGCTACACCTATTGTGCCAGTTCCTAAAAGTGATGGAACTATTCGCATTTGTGGCGATTATAAGTCTACGCTCATTAAAGCCACACAACTTTCAGATACCAGCTATCAACACTTTACTATCTTCTATTGAGGGTGGCAGTATATTTGCAAAAATTGATCTTGCGCAGGCATATCAGCAGCTTCAAGTCGCGAAATCATCGTTGCTGCAAACAATAGCCACTCACAAAGGCGGTTTCAGAGTTACGAGACTCCAATTCGGGATTTCTTCTGCACCTGGAATATTTCAAAACTTCATAGAAACGCTCTTAAAAAATATCCCAGGTGTGTTGCCATATTTTGACGATATTGTTGTAATGGGGAAAAACTGAAAGCGAACTTGCTAATCGCTTGCAAGAGGCTTTCAACCGGTTCGACAAAGCAGGCCTTAGATTGCGAAAAAACAAGTGTTCTTTTGGGGTTTCAACAATCGATTTTCTGGGATTCATTCTGGATTCATTGGGAATTAGGCATTCACAGAACAAAGTCAACGCTATTCAAAACGCTCCTTCTCCCAAGGACAAAAAACAGCTGCAGGCGTTCTTAGGCCTCCTAAATGTTTATCATTCATTATTGCCAGACAAAGCAACAATCGCCGAGCGATTGCATCGACTGCTTGACAAAAATTGCCATTGGAGTTGGAAAAACGAGCATCAACGGGCGTTCGAAAACCTCAAACAGCTCCTAGTATCTGAACGTTGTTTAGTGCACTACAACCCGAAACTGCCTCTTATAGTGTGTGATGCATCGCCTTATGGGATTGGCGCTGTTCTAAGCCACCGCATGGATGATGGCTCGGAGAAGCCGATTGCGTTCTACTCAAGGACTTTAACGAAACTACGCCCAAATAGATCGGGCTTTGTTAGCAGGTGTAAAAAAATTTCACAATTACTTATATGGTCGTAAGTTTATCTTGGTCACCCACCATCGGCCCCTTTTGGGTATTTTCAATACAACCCAACCTGTACCTAACGTAATATCAGTACAAATGCTCCGCCGGCGTATTTTTCTAAATGAATGCGATTTTGAAATTGTACACCGTTCCGGTAGAAAGTTGGCAAATGTTGATTTTTGAGCCGGTTATCACTAGCCGAAGAAAATCAAAAAACTAAAGAGGATGTACTGAAGATAGAAGCTCAACGAACCTATAGTAGACGCAAAGCAAATTGCTGCACAAACTGCTAAAAACTCGGATTTGGCGAGGGTTCTCACCTGGGCGTTAAGGGGGTGGCCGCCAAGAATGAGGCGATCAGACAAGCTTTACGCGTTTCATGTTCGGCGCCAAGAAATCTCATCTTTGAAAGGGTGCTTACAATGGGGAAATAGAACCATCATATCTCCGGAAAGCAGACAGGTTGTCCTCAGCGCATTGTATACTGGTCATCCAGGTATTGTACGTATGAAAGCTTTAGCAAGGAGCTATGTTTGGTGGCCCAATATGGAAAAAGAAATCGAAGAGATTGTAAGGTCGTGTGAACCATGTCAAGCGAAAAAAAAACGAGACTGCACACGCTCCAATTCTTGGGAAACAACGAAAAATCCGTAGTCAGGCCTACATATTGATTTTGCTGGCCCTTTCCGTGGCAAGTTGTTCCTCTTAGTTGTGGATTCGGATTCGTTCTCCAAGTGGCTTGGAGTTTTCCTGGTCAAGTCAACCTCATCGGCATTGGCTATCAAACCACTCAGATCACTATTCGCAGCGCACGGCCTACCCGAACAAGTAGTATCTGACAACGGGACAGCTTTCACATCCGAAGAATTTAAAAAATTCCTGCAAGACAATTTGATACGACCCATTCGTTGTGCTCCGTTCCACCCATCTTCAAACTGTTAAGCGGAAAGAATGGTCCAGATAACTAAAGAATTTCTGTAGAAAACACCAGAATGGCAGGACATCGATTTGAAATTTTTTTCACCCAACATATCACACCACATACGTCTACTGGTCATTCACCTGCCGAGCTTATGTTGAAAAGACAACTCAAAACATATTTCAATAAAATATATCCACATGAGCTGTCAAATAATGCAAACCAAAAAACAGTAAGCAAGAATTCTTTCAAGGATGGAGACCTAGATTGGGTGCGGAACTATTCGTCAGGTCCTAAGTGGACTCCAGCGAAAATAACTGCCAGATATGGACGGATATCTTATAATTTAATGCTAAACGACTCGCGTATCTTAAAACGGCACATTGATCAAATAGGTCCCGACAGATTGCCGAAGCTTCGGAAGATTTAGGTTTGCCTAACAAAGACCTAGACGCTGACATGTCAGAGGCAAACAATCAGTCTGTCACACCACCATCGTCGGCCATTTCGGAGAGTTCCCCGCCACAAAGTTCATCTCCCCCTACTTTAGCTCACCAAGCGGACCATCGGGATGCAGATGACACATCTGATGTTTCTACTCCACGACGATCCAAAAGAGCTCGACGACAGCCGGAGTATTATACTGTTCTTGGGCGTTAAGGGGTGTTATGTTCGAGCAGAATTCATACACTCAAACTATAAACTTGACTCATTCTTTCACTGCTTACATTATTTAAGTATTGCCATTGAACTGTTTAGTATGTACGCATAAGAATGTACTGCATTTAACCGGAGGTAGAATTGAGCTGTACAAGAAATAGCCAGTCGCGAAGTGAGCATAGATTTGATAATTAATATTGAATACAGTTGTTGTTGTATACTAAACCTTGTGATACAGAGGTTTCCCCGGAACTGCGAATGATGTCTTCTCCTTGGATGATTCAGTTAATTTGATTTGAAAAAAACGCGTCCTTTAGGTCAATGCCGCTGATAAAATGTGTGTCCTTTAGTCTACTCAATAGACTGTCGATATGCGGCAATGGGTAAGAGTTCTTCTTCGTGACCGCGTTGACCTTCTTGGAATCAATACACATCCTGACCTACCCTGGTTTTCGCACTAGCACCACAGGGCTACACCACGGCGAGTTCGATTCCTCGATCACTCCCATTTCAAGCAGCCTACCTATTTCTCTAACAGCTTCGGCTTGCTTTTGACCGAAACTACGTCGCCCGTATCAATATGGTGTTCGTACCAGCCGTGTTTGGCCAAGACATAACTTCTCAAACGACGGAAACATCTGTATTACCTTCTGCAATTCTGTCTTCTGCCTTGTTGTCAAATCATGGAAATTATGTTCCTGTTCTTTTTCTTCGTTAAAGTCTAAACATGCTACACTTGGAAATATATCTGGGGCTAACGCAAAGGCTTTCCAGAAATCAACTCCGAAGTAAGCTTCTTGAAATAGCAAAGGAACAATTTAAAAACGAATAGATTTGGTAGTATTTGTGAAAATCACTGGTAAGGAAATCGAACCTAATATTTTCTGTTTGGTACCACCCGCTGTCAGGGCCGGATTAACCCTCAACGGGGCCCTGGACAACCATCAATTTGGGGGATCTTTTTTACATCCATTCCCTTCTTTTTTCGATTAAAAAATACAAAGTTATCAGGTGCATGCATATGAAACCGGTATTGGCATCTAGCGGTCAGTAGGCGCAATTGTAGGAGCAGTCAAAACTTACCATTGGCGCTGGTTGGCGTCTTATGATCTGTCAATAATGTCCATTACCAAATATTTCAAGTTTCATACAACATTGTGTTTTTTTTTCGCTCTTGGAAATGACGAAATACGTGCCTTCAAACAACGGTTTGCGGAGAGCATTAATTTTCTTCTTACATTTGGGTAAATCGGCGATAGAATCTCATCGAATGCTTGGCGAAGCTTACGGAGAGCACGCTATTGGTCGTGCGCAGTATAATGAGTGGTTCAACAAGTTTAATAGTGGTAATTTTGACGTGAGCAACGCTGACCGCGGCAAACCACCGAAATTGTTCGAGGACGTCGAATTACAGGCTTTGCTGGATGAAGACGATAGTCAGACGCAAAAACAGATCGCAGAACAACTAAATGTGTTACATACAACCATTTCCAGACGTCCATGGGAAAGATCATGAAAACCGGAAGATGGGTGCCACATGAGCCGAACGACAGACAGCGGGAAAACCGCAAAACAACATGTATATTGCTGTTCGCCAGACAAAAAAGAAAGTCGTTTTTGCATGGGATCGTTACTGTCGATAAAAAGTGGATTTATTTCGTGAATCCCAAACGCAAGAAATCATATGTGGACCAGCACAATCGTCCCCAAGACCAAATCGCTCCCGAAAAAAGACAATGCTCTGTGTTTTCTGGGATCAGCGTGGTTTAATCTGGTATGAGCTTCTAAAATCGGGCGAAACTTTTAATGGTCAACGCTACCAACAACAATTGACCAATTTGAACCGTGCTCTGCGCCAAAAACGCCCAGAATATGAAATTAGGCATGACAAAGTGATTTTTCTCAATGACAATGCACCATCACACCGAACAAAGAAGATTCGGGAATTGGTTGAGGCGTACAGCTGGCAACTCCTACCCCACCCCGCCTACTCACCAGACTTGGCTCCATCCGGATTTCACTTATTTGCATCGATGGGCACGCACTTAGCGAACAGCGCTTCACTTCTTACGAAAATGTTGGAAAATGGCTCGAAGACTGGTTTGCTTCAAAAAACGAAGACTCTTTTCGGCGAGGTATACATAAATTGCCTGTGAGGTCGTCAAAATGTGTAGCTAGCAAGGGCGCTTACTTTGAATAAAATATTCGTTACCATTCTCTTGAAATAAATGTGTTTTTTTAATAAAAAAATACCGGTTTCATATGCATACACCTGATATATCTTTCTTAAAAATTTTATTTTCACAACGTAATAATATCAACAAAATTACAATCTACATTTTAAACTTATCGTTTTCTACATTTGTTTTCGGCGAATTCATCAATTATATAATCAATATCGATTTTGTTCAATAAATCTCAGCCAATGCAAAATATACCTAATACCTCGAGTCGCTCTTGTAGCGTTGTAGCTCTTTCAGCAGCATTGATTCTTTTTAATTGCGAGAAAGATCGTTCGGTAGAACAATTTGTGATCATTAGTATTAAAAAAATCCGAAGAGCTATTTCTGTGTTAGGAAATACATCGGCTAATTGATCTTCCATTAGAATCTTATACACATGACTATGAGTTTTTTGTGCATCAGTGTATCTGGAGTTCAAGTAACTTTGGAATTGTTTCATTTCAATGAAACAGTCTCAGATCAACTCTCAAAGTGAACGTACGCTAAAAAACCGACGGCTCCCGTATATCAAGTGCACACATATAAATAAAAACAAAACAAAACAGTGAATTAAATTGCCAACTCGGTGGGAAAAACAAACAAATAAACAGGAAAAATGGCAGAATCGCATGGCCAGTTCATGATTATATCTAGAAAAAGTGAAACTGGCGAAACTCTTAAAAATGTTTCACCTTTTATAATTAAAAAGGTTATAGATAACCATTGTGAAGGCGAAGTTGAGGAATGAAAAAAATTGCAAAACGGTACATTATTTGTCAAAGACAAAAGTCCGGAACAGGCAAACAAACTACTCAAAACCACCTCATTTACCAAAGACATCAAGGTCTCTGTCACAGAAAACCTTACGCTCAACAGCAGCAAAGGAATTATTTACTCAAATGACTTGTGAGGCATTAGTGAAGAAATAATATTAAGCGAAATGGCGGAACAGAAAGTTACAGAAGTTAAGAGAATTATAAAGAAAGGCGAAGGTGAAGAACAAGAAACAGGTCTGATAATCCTAACTTTTCACAAATTTACACTACCGGAGCATATCATGATTGGCTACCATCAAACCAACATACGACCATATATTCCAAAACCTTTATGCTGCAAAAATTGTTTACGCTTTGGCCACCCATTTAAAGTATGCGAAAATCCAAAAGCATGCACCAAATGCACCTTAGCAGAACATAACAACCCTAATGCAGACGAGCAATGCAAAAATATTCCAACATGCGTAAATTGTACAGAGAGTAAACTCCCGCTCACCTCTCACTCAACATTAGATAAGTGTTGCCCAATATTCGTCAAACATCAAGAGATCACAACCATAAAAACTCTTCAAAAAGTAAGTCACAAAAAAGCCATAGACATTCACAAACAATTACACCAACAAAATGAAAGCACATTTTCAATAAGTGATAATCGCGAAGAAAAAAATAAATATACAAATTCCCGAAAGTATCACAGCAAATACAAGTACTTTAATGCAACCATCTACCAGAAGACAACATATACCTTACGGTGATGTAGAAATTGATGCAATTCTCAACGAGGCTCCATCATCACCGCTATCATCTAAGCCAAATAAAAACGGCAGTGCCACTCTCCTAAGAATTCTACCCAGAAATACAAACAGAAAAACTATAAATTTATTGAAAAACAAAAACAAAAAGGATAATCGTCAAGACCACGTTCAAACAACGACCAGGACGTTAGTATGGAATACACATAAATCATATACATATTTTTAAAGAAAATCATAGCCTAAAATATATATTTGCATATACTTTGTACATATGTACACAAAAAAAAAACAAAAAACAAACAAACAAAAAAAACACTGAGGCACAATAATAAACCATATATTTAGGTATTTAAATAGCTATTAAGTAAAACTTATACTACATTGATACAGATTTATTTAGCCATATACATATATAAAGCCAATATAAAAACAATGGCAGTAACTATCCTACAATGGAATATAAGAGGTTATTTGAATAATTATAGCCAACTACTAATATTAATAAAAAAAACACAGGCCGCAAATCATTTCCCTCCAAGAACTTCACACCACACCCAATACCAATACACCCCTTCCAGTTCCTATCAATTATTCACTAATTACACATAATTCAACAAACTCTTATGGTGGTGCTGGGCTTTTAATCCACAAATCGATTCAATACAATGCTACTAAGACATTCAACGATTTCGACGCAATTTTCGAAGAGATTCAATCCAGCATAAAATTTGGGATTGTTTCAGCATATATAGGACCAAATAAATGCTTCAATAATAACAATATCCATAACGTCTTTACAAGTACACGTATCCCTAACATTATTACCGGCGACGTTAAGAGTCACCACAGACTCTGGGGATCTCCAGTTGATAATAAAAAAAGGAAAACTTATAGCTGATTTTATTCAGCAATCTAATTTCATTTTACTTAACGATGGGTCACCAACTCATTTCAGTACACGAAACACTTTCACTCATCCCGACCTATCATTCTGTACGCCCACAATAGCGCTTCAGGCAAAATGGAAAACGGAGAACAGTTTACACGGCAGCGATCATTTTCCGATTCTTATATATCTTTTCCCCCCACCTACAATTAATCAAGAACATTCGAAACCAACCTTCAATTATAAAAAAGCAAACTGGGAAAAATTTACCGAGCAAACTCATAGCTACAATGTACTGATTTCACATACAACTAATATAAATAAAGAAGCCGCGAATATCAACAAAATCATATTACAAAGCGCACACGCCTCTATACCTAAATTATCAAACACTACAAAACACAAAGTTCCACGGTGGAACCCCCAACTTCATATTCTAAAGAACATTAAAAACAAACATTTCAATACGCTTAAACGGCATATCAATACAGAAAATATAATTGAATTCAAAAAAGCATCTGCAAAGTTCAGAAAAGAAGTGAAAAAGGCTAAACAGGAATCTCTTTCTAAATTCACAGCCGAAATTAATCCGAATACACCAACCTCTAAAATCTGGAGCAACATAAGAAGGCTTTATGGTTATAACATTAAGCAAAACAGGATACATTGCCTAAGTAATAGTACAACACCTGCAAATATAACCGAACCCAAGTTGATTGCTGAAGAATTTGCGAAAAACTGGTCCAAAGAGTCTTCTGATGACAAATTCTCAACCACATTTCAAACATGCAAACAAGCAATTTCGAACCAAATATGCAATAGTGAAAATAATTCAAATCCCAGTCCAATGACTCCGAGATTACCATTATTGAATTTAAATCAGCGCTTAACAAATTAACAGGAAAAACTCCGGGCTACGACCGAATTAATTATCCGATGTTAAAAAATCTCTCCATCTCCGTCCAAAAGAGACTTCCTAATTACTAATATAACTCAATTTTCAATACCTATATACCACAGATGTATAAAACCAGTCTTATCGCTCCAATATTAAAACCCAAAGCGGACAAATCTTTAATAACATCATACCCTCCCATCTCCCTCAACGCATGTTGTGCCAATCTATTGGAGAAAATTATAGCAAACAGGGTATGGTGGTTTATACTGAAAAATAAACTACTCAATGCCCATCAATATGGGTTTAGAAAAGGGAAATCCGTAACAGAAGCTCTACTTTACGTAGACCATCTGATTACTGATTCCCTTTCACATAGGAGTCACACTACAATAGTCGCATTAGATTTCGCCAAAGCTTTTGACAGACTAGGTATCCACACTGTGATCAATCAACTAAAAGATTGGAATATTGGCCCCAAAATTATCAGCTTCTACAAAACTTCATGACCAACAGGAAAATTATGGTATATGTAAATAACAATTTCTCCAGTGTACAGCCATTACATAACGGAATACCACAAGGATCCCCACTCTCAGTCGTCCTCTTTCTAATAGCATAAAACAACTTATGTAACGTAATAGAACTCCATAAAGAAATAAAATTCACAGCCGATTGCCGATGCAGACGATTTCCATATAATTATTAAACACAATAAAGGCAAAAACCCAAAAGTTAATCTTATCTCTCTGTTTGAAAATATCGACAGATGGTGTGAATCCTCTGGCACACTTCTATCCCCTAACAAATGCAAACAAATGAACATATGTAGAAAGCAGTTATGTAGAAGCGAAATAACACTACAAAACATACAAATAGAGACTAATTAAAAATCCTTGGCATAATCATAGACCATAGATACACCTGGAAAACACACGTCTATGAACTTTGCTCTTCACTTTCAAACAGGCTCAACATAATTAAATCTTTAAGTAATACCAAACTGTGTTGTAACACTAACATGCTCATCTATGTTATAAAAACGATAATACTCACCAAAATCGACTACGGTCTATTCATGTACGGATACTGCGCCAACAACATTTTAAACAAAATTACAACTTTAATTAATGCAGCAATCAGAAGCGCATTCAGAACAACACCAACAAATTGCATGCTTACCGAGTCCGGAATAGAACCGCTCAAATTAAGAAGAGACCGCCTCACACAAATGCTTTTCAAAATCACTATTCACTGTGCGCACACAGCACTATATAAACTAATAACAAACCACGCCAAAAGAAAAACTAGCAACAAATTACTGGCCGCTTTAATCAGAGCACTAAACCTTTGCAAAAAGTTTGAAATTCCTCACCAGCCACAAAAATGCATTACACATAGCATACCACCATTTTTCAACCCGCAAAATCTGATAATCGACAAATTACGAAAACATAGGAAGCAATCTTCACCAGAAATGTTCCAACAAGAATTTTTAAAACTGAAAAGCGAACTACACAACTTTCAGTTCATATTTACTGATGGTTCTAAAACTAAACAATGTATAGGGTATAGTGTAACCACAGAGCACAGTCAACTATCTGTCGGCAACCTTCCTGAATTCAGCTCTGTATTTACTGCCGAAATGATAGCCATTTTTACAGCAGTTAATACAGTTAAGAAACTACGTGGAAAGTTCGGGATATGCTTTTCCCGAACAACTCCATAATGCAATCCCTTTTTAACCCTACCACAGAAAACACAGAAAATATTATTTCATTTCTGAAACTAACAAAACTCTATGCAATAATATAATTTGAAACTTCCTGTATAGTAGAAACATACATTATGTTAAAAAGAACAAATCTAATTATAAAAATATTAATAATAATATTTATTTGTTATCGATCGAGCTTAAGACCCTGGCAGCCATAGCTCCTACCTAGTTTATAATTTTAAATTATTGGGCGAAGGTTTATAAAATAAATAAATAAAAAAAATTCTACCAAATGTTTAGAATAAAAACGAAATAAATTATTTATAGCTTCGTGGAGGCCTCCATTACTTAGAGAAAAGTTGATGAGAAATGCAAATCTCTCTGAAACTTCCATATACACTTTCGCTCGTCGTTTGATTTCGCTGTGAAGATTGTCGACGATTTCGAGGAAACGTTTTGTCCTAAAATAATCTCGAGGCGAAAATTTTACTTCTGGAGCATTTCCGTCATTAGCTTGTGTTTTTCTACGACGAGTAAGTTTTACGATTTCTGTATAACCTACACCAGGTAATAATTGTTTTGTTTTTTACGCGAAATCATTGAACTTTTCACGGAGTGAAGCTAAACTCTCTTCTAACGATCCGTACAAAAAAGCACACGTTTGCAAATCGACTTTTTCACTTTGCAATGACTTAAGTCCCTGATAACCTGTTGTAAGGCTCCTGGTTTCCTTTAACACTTGTTCACCTCTCCGAGCAACATCGCGGAGGTCATGTACATTCCTAACGTCTGCATTGAAAAGCATTAATTTTTGGTTTGCGGCTTACATTTCTTTCGAAAATCTTTTAAAAGTCAAAACACTGTCCTTCCTCCATAAGTTGATACACACGAAGGAACCTGAATATCTATATTGTAAGCTTATTTTTCTGCAATCATCAAGATCGGCGCTTCTTTTTAAGCACATTAGATACCGCACGCTAACCTCTGAGCGCCAATTCTTTGTTACTGCAATACGTCTTTGGAACTCCCTACCTACAAGTCTTCGACTCTTAAGTAATGCTCTGCACTCCAAAAAAGAGCTAACATCATTTTTTAACGACTCTTAAACTGGATCTCAAATTGATGTTGTTAAAATGTTCATTTCTAAGTCCTTTTCCTTTCTCTGTGTCTTCTTTCTTCATTCGACCTATAACCAGCCAAAGGTTATCATCACTACTGCTGTATTTTAATATTTATTAATTACTTTTGTTTAGTTTTAAGATTTACATTTACATACATAAATATTTCACTATTATCCGTTATATTTAATTTAATTTGATTAATCTAATTTATTATTATTATAAATGTTCAATTTTTTATAGCTCATGCTATTCATGACTAGCACTGTTAAATAATTTGTCAAAATTGTTGTGTTGGAAACATATTTTCAAATAAATTCATACATACATACTACCATGCTGCTTGAAGCAGGGTTAGCTTGGTTTCGGAATGTCTGAGTTATATTCCGTTCCGTTCGATTATTGTTCCTGGTAAAGTTGATAGTTTGTTGCGCAGACTCAAGGGCTGCATTAAGCTGGTTCATGTTCTCTCTAATTGTTCTAATCTCACTTCGCATTTCTTCCTGAGAAGTCCGGAATAGTTTGTGTAGTATATTTACCCACGAGTCTTCACAAGGGCATCGTTACGGTTCCTTGGTATATGCGTCGTATCGCTTGAAGCTTCTTCCAAATTCCTAGGATCTTCTACCATAGCACTAGTTCCATCCTGTGTATCTGTCGACATATTACCCGCTGAACCCGAGATATTATGTGCATTTATTGTGGACGAGTCAAGGATATTGGTGCTTGCCGGTCTAACAAATTTCACGTCTCAGTCTGGGCCGATGGATCTTCCCCGCCCAGGCTACCTATTGGTGAATTTATCACCAAAGGACGATTAACTTTTGATACCGCCCCCTATTATTGTTGCCCCTATACTTAGAACCACTCCCTCCTTGTTCCTAGTTGGCATGCGACCAAATGACTGATTTTGAGACATTTCTTAAAATTTTGCTTACATAATTTGTTAAAACCGAGTATTGGTGTTATATCCCTTCAATCGAACGAAAAAACGGGGTTAAAAAATTTTTGAAATACCAAGTCTTAAGGCAGTTGGGAGCTATAAAATTTGGGATTCATCCCCGTTCACCCTATATTACCAACGATTTCAAAAAAAAAGAATATATAAAAAAAATTTTCGCGAAAAAACAAATTAGATAATAATTCGATAATCGTACCGAATTATTGAAAAAAAAAAATTCAAAATGCTGAAAGTAAAGGGTTATTCCAAATATACATATAATATTATCAATAATAAAACGTGTATGTGTTTTGGCAAAACTACTGGTGTATTTTATTCGTTAATGTGAATGCTGAAATCATCAGAAGGCACAGGTTAAAAAAAAAAAAAATCCACGCATACTAGGCCCTAGTGCACCCAACCGCAATGCAAGGGTGGCCTTATGGACCCACCTCTGAGACAGGTTGGGGCCACTAGGTCACTTCAAACAAACATTTCACAGTTTAGTTCCTCCACACCCAACCGCAATGCAGGGGTGGTCTTAAGGACCCACCTCTGAGACATGATGGGGTGCTGGGGCAACTCCAGCAATTCAACCAGGACACCCCTCCTGCTTTCGCTGCAATGAAAAGAGCGGTTACCACCTGAGACGTAGGATGAGCTGGGGACCTTACACATACACACACGCATTCAGACTAGACAACACAAATATTGGCAGAAAAGAAAAGAGAAGAAAAAAGTTATCAAATTTAACCAATTAAAAAAAAAAAAACAAAATGAAACCCCAATTAGCGGACATATATTTTCCAAATGCCGACTAACGGACAACAAAACGGAGAACTCTAAAACCTCAAATCTAAAAAAAAATTAAGTGCGTTAAGCCCTGCATCACCGGGTGAAATACAAAATCCGGAGGACGCGACGTTCAGTCTCGTGGAACCCCCAGCTTCTGCCAACGATGTCCACTCCAGACAACCTGATCCATCCAACCATCCCATCGCAACGCAGGTGGCTGCTCCAACGGCTGCCTACCTAGGACATATGGGATGGTCAAACTTCACAAGCTGACCAGGAAGGACCATCGCGATGGCACCTTAGACACCACGGTGGGCGCCATCTCTTATGGAATCGCATCTTCGACGGAGCAGCAAGGAAGGCAGTGGGTATGATCTCGTGGAGCACTGTGGCTAGTCATGTCGGCTGGGCGGGGTTCTTGCCGGCCTTGCTGTCCTGCGCCATAAACAGAAAAATTCCTATCATGCCTATTTAAACCAGCTGTCAAAAGCGCTAAGCCTAATCAAAACGCTTACAAATCAAATAAAACAACATCCGGTAGAACCGGATGCCATGGACAGACCGTTAAAATTCAAAAACAATAAAAAGCAAGACAAAAAAATTTCCGAGGCGGAAACGACCGGTTACCAAACGCTGAAAAAAACATTAATGAAAATAACAAGCCCGAATATACAAGGGGGGCGCCGCTAGTGTTGTTGCGACGCCCAGTGTTTGGCCCACCCTCATCCACTGCCACCGACGCACCTGGATCTCGGTGGCCCCTTACCTGCAATCTTTATGCCTTCTAAATCAAAAAGAAGATCAGCATCCCTATTTAAAAGTACAAATTTTATTCAAAATACATCATAAAAACAATTCAGTGAAAACTTAGTTGCAATGTATCAAGATACAGACTTAATCAATACCCGGTAAACCTCTGAAGATTAAAATTAACTAATGGTCAATCTTACGAAATCAAGATCGAAACCTGTTTCATCATTGATAGTTAAAATGGTTCTATATCTTATTCGCATATTCTGTTAATGGTGAAGAGAAAAAAATTAAGTCTCTTTTGATATTGATTTTGTAAGATAATATTCCCTACAAACATTCTGGCATAAGACCTTGATTGATTGTAACAAAATGTGTATACATGACAGGGGCATAGCCAGAAAATTGCCTTGGGGGGTTCAAAAAAATTTTTTTTTCAGTTAAATAAATAAAAAAAAAATGTTGTCTTTAGCTTTAACATTAAAGTACGTGTATTTAGAATATGATATGAAAAAGGTTACATTAAAAACTCAAGCGCATGCGTCGGCTTTTCTTTGCCATTTCATCTAATACTTCATCAACGGTAACTATTTGATCACGGTGGATGCTTAGTGATGCACAGCCATTCAATCGATTTCCACTCATCGTGTTTCTAAAATAGTTTTTAATCAGCCTAAGAGTTGAAAAAGATCTCTCGTTCATTTCCGTTGTTACTGGAAGCGTACACAAGATTTTCAACAACATGTGAACATTAGGAAAAGCCACAGAATCTCATTCCTGTAATTATTAATCATAGATAAATTGATAAAAAAAACCGAAGTACCTCCTTCAGGAATAAGTAGAATTCATGCTTTTTGAACCTATGCATGAGATCTAACGTATACGTATATAAAATTCAAAAGAAAGAAACTGATCGAATAGAAAAAAAATGTATTTAAAAAAGTCATATCTACACGGAAAAAACACTTATGTGTTTTTCACATTTTTAAATGTGAAAACACATTATTTCTTCATTTATCAATTAATTTGAATTTTACATTTTTTAAATGTGTTTTTGATATGAAAAAATGTAGATATTACATTATAATAATGTGTTTTCCACATGGAAAATAATGCCAAATTTGCATTATATTTCAAAATAGGAAATGTATACTTCGAAAAAATGCTGTAAATTTAACATTGTTTAAATGTGGAGAATAAAATCAAAGCACGAGAATTAGTATCGTTTAGTTCGGCAAACAAACAGAACCGTAAGCAATGTTTATATGTAGCTTGTCGCCGTGACGTAAGGGCAGAATAATCATGCAAATATTCAAACGCATGGAGTTTTCATATTTGCCTTTTCATTCCGATGAATGTAATCGTGGTTGAGGCAAACGAGCAAACGCCTGAATTGATTATATTCACGCATGCAATAAGTTGGTTGATTTTAAATCAATATCGATTATGTTCGTTTAAGCAAGTTGGATCATTGAACACGATCAGGTTGCCGAATGTAACCGAACGTTGTTGTGTTCGATTCCTGCCGTTCTCTGATATGTATGTAGATGGTCGTTAGGCAAATTTACAAGGAAACTTCTTTATGAAATTATAGTAAAAGTTAACATGCACATTTGTATATTTAATAAATTGCAGAATTATTATGAAACAGAATATTATAAAAATATAAGTGTTCACATCGTACATACATATGCTTGCATATTAAAAATATAATATCACCAACAAAATAAATACGTAGCAGAATTATAAAGAAATTTATTGTGTTTGTTTAATGGTGTAGTCAGTTTATACTTATATTTAAGAATTCATGAGCTTAACACCGGCTTATAATAATTGAATTTCAATTATTATGTTTTTAAAATAAACTGAAAAGAATGAAACATTTACTGGCATATTGCTATGGAACCATTTCGAAAACCGCCTACGTAATCATCATCAGGCAATTTTGTAATGTTGTCAAAGGTTTCACCGGGATTCGAACAGTGAATCACATGGTGAAACTGATTACTGATGATTACGTTGGCGGTTTTCGAAATGGTTCCATAGCAATATGCCAGTAAATGTTTCATTCCTTTCAGTTTCTCTTAAAAGACATAATAATTGAAATTCAGTTATTATAAGCCGGTGTTAAGCCCATGAATTCTTAAATTTATTAACATAAACATAACAAATATTTGAATTGTAACGACCTAAAAAATCAAATGATCCTGAGGCAAGGGGGGGGGGGGGGGGGGGGGGGGGGGGGTTAGACCCACCCGTCGCTACGCCCCTGATACATGACAACGAATGCAATACAGCTAAACCTATACTAAGGCTTATTTTAAATATTATAAGGAAAACCCTAAAGCCAAAAATATCTCAAGTTTCGTGTGTATTACGGAATGCGAGAGAATCTGACTGAACCAAAAATCTTTTGTGCTACTTTAGCTGAGATACAATCCTGACGTGTAACAGTTTCCTTATTGTACTTGTTTAGTTTATTTATTCATTTATTGTGTTTATTGATTTTGTGAATATATTAGTTGGATTTATTTGTTTTAATGTAATTTTAATTTAATTAATTTTTTTTTTTAATGTTATTTAGATAATTTTTTTTTATATAAGTGAAATGTGTTTTGTGATTTAGTCCACATAAAAAAAAAAAAAACAAATTAATTTTATTTGTGTAAATGTTCTGGCCCAAAATATATTACAAAATTCTTTCCCTTTTAAATGAAAATGAACTTATAAGAAGTACTACCGAAGTGGCTTTATAACTCATAAGGATACAATTCATTGAAGATTTAATAGTATACATAGTATGCCACATAAATCACTTGTTAATAGTTGTACTTCTGTGTTTTTTTCCTGTCAATTTTGTTCTTATATTTAATATATAGAATTTTGCATTAAATCGGGAGCTACATATTATTGAAAAGTATTAATTCTTTCAAATTCCTAATAGTAACAAATGAGTGTTCGTTGATTTGTGTCCAATTTAAATTGTATTGTGCTGATTAATATATTTATACCGTAAGGGGGTGATGGTGTTGGTGCCTGTAAAGATTTAAAAGATTAGGACTTCATCCATGTAGTAGTGAATACCAGGTTTGTTTGATGAACCCAAAATAAGTGCAGAGCAGGTCAGAGTAGAGCAGCTGTCAAAACAACTAGAGCATGCTCGTGTATCTCCGAACAACCATCTCATGATAATTTCTTTAGCCCCTGAGTTAGTTAATTTCAGTTTTGTTGTTGACAGCCGACATTTTGTACTCCACCTTAATAAAAACTGGTGCTAAACTTTATGATCTAGATTGCTCTGGTTTTATTTAGAGCAGACGCAAAAAAAAAACAAAAGCAGAGCAACTCAGAGTAAGAAATTTTGTCATGTTGTTGTTGTTGTTGTAGCAATGCTCGCCCCACCTAATAGCCGCGACCGATCACAAATTGTCATCAATATCCTCTAACGGGAGTCCAAGGAAACTTGCCGTTTCAACAGGGGTGGACCATAAGGAAAGGGGTGTTAGAGGCGTTGGTTCCACATTACAATTAAAGAGATGGTTGGTGTCATGTGGGGACACATTGCAAGCAGGGCATACATTTTGTATGTCGGGGTTGATTCTGGATAGGTAAGAGTTTAACCTGTTACAGTATCCAGAACGAAGTTGAGCAAGAGTGACACGCGTTTCCCTGGGGAGTATGCGTTCCTCTTCTGCGAGTTCTGGATATTTTTCTTCAAGTACTGGATTCACCGGGCAATTCCCGACATAAAGGTCCGACGCCTGTCTATGGAGTTCACCAAGGACCTGCTTGTGTTTTTCCGCTTCATACGGCTGGGTTCTCAGGTGCCGTATTTCCTCAAAATGCTTACGGAGATGACTCCTTAGGCCCCTAGGCGGTGCTGGTTCGTCAATCAGATGTCTGTTGGGATGCCCAGGTTTCTGGGTATTCAACAGAAACTGTTTGGTCAGCATCTCATTTCTCTCCCTGATGGGGAGTATTCTCGCCTCATTATGCAGATGGTGTTCTGGGGACATAAGAAGACAGCCCGTGGCGATTCTGAGAGCAGTATTTTGGCAGGCCTGTAGTTTCTTCCAGTGGGTGGTTTTTAGGCTTGGCGACCATATGGGTGACGCGTAGCACGTAATCGGCTGGCTAATTGCTTTGTATGTGGTCAAGAGCGTTTCTTTATCTTTTCCCCAGGTACTGCCAGCAAGGGATTTGAGGATTTTATTACGGCTCTGAATTCTTGGAACAATTGCGGTTGCGTGCGCACCAAAATGTAGATCCTGATCAAACGTCACACCCAAGATTTTGGGGTGTAGGACAGTCGGTAGCGTAGTGCCATCGACGTGGATGTTCAATATGGTCGATATTTGGGGCGTCCATGTTGTAAACAAGGTCGCGGAAGATTTAGTCGGTGACAATGACAGGTTTCGCGAGGCGAAAAAACTGGAGAGATCAGGGAGATAGCCGTTTATTTTATTGCATAGCTCATCGATCTTTGGGCCTGGGCCTGTGGCCATTATTGTGCAGTCATCGGCGTAGGAAACGATTGTGACTCCTTCCGGTGGTGAAGGTAGCTTAGATATGTAGAAATTAAACAAAAGCGGGGATAGGACACCACCCTGTGGCACCCCTTGTTTAATTCTCCTTTGTTTTGATGTTTCGTTTCTGAATTGCACCGATGCCTGCCGACCACCCAGATAATTTGCGGTCCACCTTTTAAGACATGGGGGAAGGGTGGACCCTTCCAGGTCTTGCAGTAACGAGCCATGGTTGACCGTACCAAAAGCTTTTGATAGGTCTAACGCTACGAGTACTGTTCTGTGGTGGGGATATTGATTCAAACCGCAATTTATCTGGGTGCCAATGACATTTAGCGCGGAGGTAGTGCTATGGAGTTTTCTGAAGCCATGCTGATGAGGGGCTAGCTGCAAATATGCTTGGAAATAAGGGAGCAAAATGGCTTCAAGCGTCTTTGCCACTGGCGATAGGAGAGATATCGGACGATATGACTCACCTACGTTAGCTGGTTTCCCAGGCTTTAGTAGCGGGACCACCTTGACCATTTTCCATTTCTCGGGTATGACAAAGGTGGAAAGAGACAGGTTGAAGACATGCGCTAAATATTTGAAACCCTCTTTCCCTAGGTTTTTAAGCATCGGCATGGCTATGCCGTCTGGGCCCACTGCTTTGGATGGTTTAGCGCGACCAATGGCGTCCTCAACCTCTCTAGCGGTGATGGTAATTGGTGACGCGCTGAGTTTGTGTTTATGTGCGTGTCTATTGGCTCTCCGTCTATCTTTGTCGACCGTAGGATGCATTATATATTGTTGGCAGAAAGCGCTCGCGCATTTTTTCGCATCCGACAGCACCTTATCGCCAAAGGCGATGGAAACTTTGTCTTTGTGTTTAGTCGGATTCGATAGGGACTTTACGGTGGACCAAAGTTTACCTACACCGGTAGAGAGGTTACAACCTCTTAGGTGCTCTTCCCATTTCGCCCGCTTGTGTTCGTCCACAAGCAATCTGATGCCTTGGTTTATATCCCTTATTTGGGGGTCGCCTGTATCAAGCTGTCTTATAAGGTCGCGTTCCCTCGCTAAGCTCGCGGCCTCCGCCGGGAAGTGGGGCCGGATTTCGGGAATTCTCCCGGCGGGAATGAAATGTGCCGAGGCGGATTCAATGACCTTACGGAAGGCACGCTCCCCTTGGCGGGCATCAGTCGGGATAGGGCGGGCAGCAAAGCTGCTGTCTGTTGCAGATTTATATTCTTCCCACTTTCCTTTTTTGAAGTTTATGAAAGTGCGTTTTTCGGTGACGATGAAGTCGGCGGTACGCTCGAACGAAATAAGTATGGGCAGGTGGTCGGATGCCAATGTTACCATCGGCTGCCAGTGACGCAGTTTACGAGTTCTGCGCTTACGATTGAGATATCTGGCGAGCTATGACAGCTTCCTACCATACGTGTGGGGGCGTCTCCGTTTATTGTGCAGAACGTCGTTTCGTCTATTTGATCCGCCAACATCTCACCCCTACTGTCCGCCCGCAAGTTTGAATGCCATAGGTCGTGATGAGCATTGAAATCGCCTAAGATAATGCGATTGTTGCCAGTGAGTAAGGCCTCGATATTAGGGCGGTATCCACTGGGGATGTAGATGTTGATGATTTCTAGATTTGCACCGCCTGACCGGACAGATAGGCCTTGACGTTCTAAGACATTGTCACTGCGGTCGATGCCAGGATCAAATATATGATATTGCACAGAGTGGTGTATGATAAACGCGAGGCCGCCTCCATTTCCGCTCTCGCGGTCTTTCCTGTGGACATTATAACCAGAGCAGGTCTGCAATGCAGATCTTGCTGTGAGTTTAGTCTCTTGAATCGCAGCAATGCGTATGTTGTGCCGCTTCATGAAATCGACTATCTCCGTAATCTTCCCAGTTAGTCCATTACAGTTGAACTGCAGAATTCTGAAGTGCATGAGGGGTGACGCCGCCACTCTAGGGGTAAGTGAGGGGTGACTACGCCTAGGTTGTGGATGGGGTGCTGGGGCAACTCCAGCAATTCAACCAGGACACCCCTCCTGCTTTCGCTGCAATGAAAAGAGCGGTTACCACCTGAGACGTAGGATGAGCTGGGGACCTTACACATACACACACGCATTCAGACTAGACAACACAAATATTGGCAGAAAAGAAAAGAGAAGAAAAAAGTTATCAAATTTAACCAATTAAAAAAAAAAACAAAATGAAACCCCAATTAGCGGACATATATTTTCCAAATGCCGACTAACGGACAACAAAACGGAGAACTCTAAAACCTCAAATCTAAAAAAAAATTAAGTGCGTTAAGCCCTGCATCACCGGGTGAAATACAAAATCCGGAGGACGCGACGTTCAGTCTCGTGGAACCCCCAGCTTCTGCCAACGATGTCCACTCCAGACAACCTGATCCATCCAATCATCCCATCGCAACGCAGGTGGCTGCTCCAACGGCTGCCTACCTAGGACATATGGGATGGTCAAACTTCACTTCAAATTAATTTGTTTTTTTTTTTTTATGTGGACTAAATCACAAAACACATTTCACTTATATAAAAAAAAATTATCTAAATAACATTAAAAAAAAAATTTATTAAATTAAAATTACATTAAAACAAATAAATCCAACTAATATATTCACAAAATATACATAGTATGCCACATAAATTACTTGTTAATAGTTGTACTTCTGTGTTTTTTTCCTGTCAATTTTGTTCTTATATTTAATATATAGAATTTTGCATTAAATCGGGAGCTACATATTATTGACAAGTATTAATTCTTTCAAATTCCTAATAGTAACAAATGAGTGTTCGTTGATTTGTGTCCAATTTAAATTGTATTGTGGTGATTAATATATTTATACCGTAAGGGGGTGATGGTGTTGGTGCCTGTAAAGATTTAAAAGATTAGGACTTCATCCATGTAGTAGTGAATACCAGGTTTGTTTGATGAACCCAAAATAAGTGCAGAGCAGGTCAGAGTAGAGCAGCTGTCAAAACAACTAGAGCATGCTCGTGTATCTCCGAACAACCATCTCATGATAATTTCTTTAGCCCCTGAGTTAGTTAATTTCAGTTTTGTTGTTGACAGCCGACATTTTGTACTCCACCTTAATAAAAACTGGTGCTAAACTTTATGATCTAGATTGCTCTGGTTTTATTTAGAGCAGACGCAAAAAAAAAAACAAAAGCAGAGCAACTCAGAGTAAGAAATTTTGTCATGTTGTTGTTGTTGTTGTAGCAATGCTCGCCCCACCTAATAGCCGCAACCGATCACAAATTGTCATCAATATCCTCTAACGGGAGTCCAAGGAAACTTGCCGTTTCAACAGGGGTGGACCATAAGGAAAGGGGTGTTAGAGGCGTTGGTTCCACATTACAATTAAAGAGATGGTTGGTGTCATGTGGGGACACATTGCAAGCAGGGCATACATTTTGTATGTCGGGGTTGATTCTGGATAGGTAAGAGTTTAACCTGTTACAGTATCCAGAACGAAGTTGAGCAAGAGTGACACGCGTTTCCCTGGGGAGTATGCGTTCCTCTTCTGCGAGTTCTGGATATTTTTCTTCAAGTACTGGATTCACCGGGCAATTCCCGACATAAAGGTCCGACGCCTGTCTATGGAGTTCACCAAGGACCTGCTTGTGTTTTTCCGCTTCATACGGCTGGGTTCTCAGGTGCCGTATTTCCTCAAAATGCTTACGGAGATGACTCCTTAGGCCCCTAGGCGGTGCTGGTTCGTCAATCAGATGTCTGTTGGGATGCCCAGGTTTCTGGGTATTCAACAGAAACTGTTTGGTCAGCATCTCATTTCTCTCCCTGATGGGGAGTATTCTCGCCTCATTATGCAGATGGTGTTCTGGGGACATAAGAAGACAGCCCGTGGCGATTCTGAGAGCAGTATTTTGGCAGGCCTGTAGTTTCTTCCAGTGGGTGGTTTTTAGGCTTGGCGACCATATGGGTGACGCGTAGCACGTAATCGGCTGGCTAATTGCTTTGTATGTGGTCAAGAGCGTTTCTTTATCTTTTCCCCAGGTACTGCCAGCAAGGGATTTGAGGATTTTATTACGGCTCTGAATTCTTGGAACAATTGCGGTTGCGTGCGCACCAAAATGTAGATCCTGATCAAACGTCACACCCAAGATTTTGGGGTGTAGGACAGTCGGTAGCGTAGTGCCATCGACGTCGATGTTCAATATGGTCGATATTTGGGACGTCCATGTTGTAAACAAGGTCGCGGAAGATTTAGTCGGTGACAATGCCAGGTTTCGCGAGGCGAAAAAACTGGAGAGATCAGGGAGATAGCCGTTTATTTTATTGCATAGCTCATCGATCTTTGGGCCTGGGCCTGTGGCCATTATTGTGCAGTCATCGGCGTAGAAAACGATTGTGACTCCTTCTGGTGGTGAAGGTAGCTTAGATATGTAGAAATTAAACAAAAGCGGGGATAGGACACCACCCTGTGGCACCCCTTGTTTAATTCTCCTTTGTTTTGATGTTTCGTTTCTGAATTGCACCGATGCCTGCCGACCACCCAGATAATTTGCGGTCCACCTTTTAAGACATGGGGGAAGGGTGGACCCTTCCAGGTCTTGCAGTAACGAGCCATGGTTGACCGTACCAAAAGCTTTTGATAGGTCTAACGCTACGAGTACTGTTCTATGGTGGGGATATTGATTCAAACCGCAATTTATCTGGGTGCCAATGACATTTAGCGCGGAGGTAGTGCTATGGAATTTTCTGAAGCCATGCTGATGAGGGGCTAGCTGCAAATGTGCTTGGAAATAAGGGAGCAAAATGGCTTCAAGCGTCTTTGCCACTGGCGATAGGAGAGATATCGGACGATATGACTCACCTACGTTAGCTGGTTTCCCAGGCTTTAGTAGCGGGACCACCTTGGCCATTTTCCATTTCTCGGGTATTACAAAGGTGGAAAGAGACAGGTTGAAGACATCCGCTAAATATTTGAAACCCTCTTTCCCTAGGTTTTTAAGCATCGGCATGGCTATGCCGTCTGGGCCCACTGCTTTGGATGGTTTAGCGCGACCAATGGCGTCCTCAACCTCTCTAGCGGTGATGGTAATTGGTGACGCGCTGAGTTTGTGTTTATGTGCGTGTCTATTGGCTCTCCGTCTATCTTTGTCGACCGTAGGATGCATTATATATTGTCGGCAGAAAGCGCTCGCGCATTTTTTCGCATCCGACAGCACCTTATCGCCAAAGGCGATGGAAACTTTGTCTTTGTGCTTAGTCGGATTCGATAGGGACTTTACGGTGGACCAAAGTTTACCTACACCGGTAGAGAGGTTACAACCTCTTAGGTGCTCTTCCCATTTCGCCCGCTTGTGTTCGTCCACAAGCAATCTGATGCGTTGGTTTATATCCCTTATTTGGGGGTCGCCTGGATCAAGCTGTCTTATAAGGTCGCGTTCCCTCGCTAAGCTCGCGGCCTCCGCCGGGAAGTGGGGCCGGATTTCGGGAATTCTCCCGGCGGGAATGAAATGTGCCGAGGCGGATTCAATGACCTTACGGAAGGCACGCTCCCCTTGGCGGGCATCAGTCGGGATAGGGAGGGCAGCAAAGCTGCTGTCTGTTGCAGATTTATATTCTTCCCACTTTCCTTTTTTGAAGTTTATGAAAGTGCGTTTTTCGGTGACGATGAAGTCGGCGGTACGCTCGAACGAAATAAGTATGGGCAGGTGGTCGGATGCCAATGTTACCATCGGCTGCCAGTGACGCAGTTTACGAGTTCTGCGCTTACGATTGAGATATCTGGCGAGCTATGACAGCTTCCTACCATACGTGTGGGGGCGTCTCCGTTTATTGTGCAGAACGTCGTTTCGTCTATTTGATCCGCCAACATCTCACCCCTACTGTCCGCCCGCAAGTTTGAATGCCATAGGTCGTGATGAGCATTGAAATCGCCTAAGATAATGCGATTGTTGCCAGTGAGTAAGGCCTCGATATTAGGGCGGTATCCACTGGGGATGCAGATGTTGATGATTTCTAGATTTGCACCGCCTGACCGGACAGATAGGCCTTGACGTTCTAAGACATTGTCACTGCGGTCGATGCCAGGATCAAATATATGATATTGCACAGAGTGGTGTATGATAAACGCGAGGCCGCCTCCATTTCCGCTCTCGCGGTCTTTCCTGTGGACATTATAACCAGAGCAGGTCTGCAATGCAGATCTTGCTGTGAGTTTAGTCTCTTGAATCGCAGCAATGCGTATGTTGTGCCGCTTCATGAAATCGACTATCTCCGTAATCTTCCCAGTTAGTCCATTACAGTTGAACTGCAGAATTCTGAAGTGCATGAGGGGTGACGCCGCCACTCTAGGGGTAAGTGAGGGGTGACTACGTCTAGGTTGTGGAAGGCCAGGACGCAATTGCTGTTGTGGCCTTGGGACTGGGCGCCCTTGGGCAAGCATTGGGGTACCCGGATGATTTGGGTTTGCGACCTGGCAACATGGCGCGATGAAACCCGTCGAGGGGTTGCCGTCGCGGAGACCAGAACATCTAGGAAAGTGGCACCACCCAAGGCAGGAGCTGCATTGAGCGGATGTCGCAAACCTATATATTCTGTGCTGGCAGACGGTGCAAACGGAGGCAGGGACTAAGAGTCTGTTTCCCTGACCTGCACGATTGCTGCCAGAAAAGAGGGGGGAGAAGAAGACGGGGGCAGGGGCTGATGCTCAGCATTGCTACCAGCTCTACTACGAAGGTAGTAGTTATGAGTGGTATCAGCTGTTTGAGTTGTTGGCGCCGTGGGGCGCGAGCAACAGCGGGTACTTGTTGTGGCTTGCTGAGCAGCGAAGCTGCTGGAAGGTAGTGGGGATACGCTTAGGCGTAGACTACGGGACGCCCTTGGGCGTGAGCAGCAAGGAGCCACAAAAGATTTATAAAAGTTACGTGGACGTCGGGTTTTGGGATCAAGCCCAGAACAACCTGTCCGATGCAACCATCCCTTGCACGAGACACACTGAACAGAGTATGACCGTCCTAAAAAGATTCTTTTCTGGCAGATGCAGCAAAACCATTTCTCATGACCGGGGTCAGGAGACGGACGCGGATTGGGTTCGATACCTTCCCGGAGTAAGAGAATATGTAGCAGTCCTGCTGCAAGGAGCTGCTGGGAGGATGACAATTTGTGGGAGGGACGAAACAAATTAAATGGGGTCACACTGAAATGACAGTCCTTGGTCGGGAAAAATCCCGAGTCGCTCCGGTACATAGAACCGACTGCCTTGGGAAGCGCCCACCTTTATGTGAAATATTTCGTTCTGGAGTAATACCTATATGACACTACCTCATTTTGACCCGGATTTCAAGCTAGAAAAACTGGCGAAACTTTATCGGAACTTCAAAATACAAAAATAATTTCTACCATGAGAAAGCGAGCCCACTATTCCCCCAAAACTAGTGAGTTTGACATGTTTTTGTGTATTTTTTAAATTTTATTTTTACATTTACATTTTTAACAATAACAAGTAAGGAAGGCTACGTTCGGGTGTAACCGAGCATTACACACTCAGTTGAGAGCTATGGGGACAAAATAAGGGAAAATCACCTCGTAGTAAAATGAACCTAGGGTAACCCTGGAATGTGTTTGTATGACATGTGTATCAAATGGAAGGTATTAAAAAGTATTTTAAGAGGGAGTGCGCCATAGTTCTATAGATGGACGCCATTTAGGGATATCGCCATATCGGTGGACCAGGGCTGACTCTAAAATTTGTTTGTACGACATGGGTATCAAATGAAAGTGTTAATGAGTATTTTAAAAGGAGTGGGCTTAAGTTCTATAGGAGGACGCATTTCGAGATATTGCCATAAAGGTGGACCAGGGGTGACTCTAGAATTTGTTTGTACGATATGGGTATCAAATGAAAGGTGTTAATGAGTATTTTAAAAGGGAGTGGACCTAAGTTCTATAGGTGGACGCCTTTTCGAGATATCGCCATAAAGGTGGACCAGGGGTGACTCTAGAATTTGTTTGTACGATATGGGTATCAAATGAAAGGTGTTAATGAGTATTTTAAAAGGGAGTGGGCCTTAGTTCTATGGGTCGACGCCTTTTCGAGATATCGCCATAAACGTGGACCAGGGGTGACTCTAGAATGCGTTTGTAGAATATGGGTATCAAACGAAAGGTGTTAATGAGTATTTTAAAAGGGAGTGGGCCTTAGTTCTATGGGTGGACGCCTTTTCGAGATATCGCCATAAAGGTGGACCAGGGGTGACGCTAGAATTTGTTTGTACGATATGGGTGTCAAATTAAAGGTGTTAATGAGTATTTTAAAAGGGCGTGGGCCTTAGTTCTATAGGTGGACGCCTTTTCGAGATATTGCCATAAAGGTGGACCAGAGGTGACTCTAGAATGCTTTTGTACAATATGGGTATCAAAGGAAAGGCGTTAATAAGTATTTTAAAAGGGAATGGGCCTTAGTTCTTTCTATTCGTGGACGCCTTTTCGGGATATCAACATAAACGTGGACAAGGGGTGACCCTAGAATGCGTTTGTACAATATGGGTGTCAAACGAAAGGTATTAATGAGTATTTTAAGAGGGCGTGGGCCTTAGTTCTATGGGTGGACGCCTTTTCGAGATATCGCCATAAAGGTGGACCAGGGGTGACGCTAGAATTTGTTTGTACTATATGGGTGTCAAATTAAAGGTGTTAATGAGTATTTTAAAAGGGCGTGGGCCTTAGTTCTATAGGTGGACGCCTTTTCGAGATATCGCCATAAGGGTGGACCAGGGGTGACTCTAGAATTAGCTTGTACTATATGGGTATCAAATGAAAAGTGTTAATGAGTATTTTAAAAGGGAGTGGGCCTTAGTTCTATAGGTGGACGCCTTTTCGGAAGATCGTTATAAAGGTGGACCAGGGTTGACTCTAGAATGCTTTTGTACAATATGGGTATCAAACGAAATGTGTTAATAAGTATTTTAAAAGGAATGGGCCTTAGTTCTATGGGTGGACGCTTTTTCGGGATATCGCCATAAACGTGGAACAGGGGTGACTCTAGAATGCGTTTGTACAATATGGGTATCAAATGAAAGATGTTAATGAGTATTTTAAAAGGGCGTGGGCCTTAGTTCTATAGGTGGACGCCTTTTCGAGATATTGCCATAAAGGTGGACCAGAGGTGACTCTAGAATGCTTTTGTACAATATGGGTATGAAAGGAAAGGCGTTAATAAGTATTTTAAAAGGGAATGGGCCTTAGTTCTTTCTATTCGTGGACGCCTTTTCGGGATATCGCCATAAAGGTGGACCAGGGCTGACTCTAGAATTTGTTTGTACGATATGGGTATCAAATGAAAGGTGTTAATGAGTATTTTAAAAGGAAGTGGGCCTTACATCTATAAGTGGACACCTTTTCGAGATATCGCCATAAAGGTGGACCAGGGCTGACTCTAGAATTTGTTTGTACGATATGGGTATCAAATGAAAGGTGTTAATACGTATTTTAAAAGGGAGTGGGCCTTAGTTCTATAGGTGGACGCCTTTTCGAGATATCGCCATAAAGGTGGACCAGGGGTGACTCTAGAATTTGTTTGTACGATATGGGTATCAAACGGAATGTGATAATGAGTATTTTAAAAGGGAGAGGGTCTTAGTTCTATAGGTGGACGCCTTTTCGAGATATCGCCATAAAGGTGGACCAGGGGTGACTCTATAATGTGTTTGTACGATATGGGTATCAAATTAAAGGTATTAATGAGGGTTTTAAAAGGGAGTGGTGGGAGTTGTATATGTGAAGGCGTTTTCGAGATATCGACCAAAATGTGGACCTGGGTGACCCAGAACATCATCTGTCGGGTACCGCTAATTTATTTATATATGTAATACAACGAACAGTTATCCTTCCAAGATTCCAAGGGCTTTTGATTTCGCCCTGCAAACCTTTTTCATTTAGTTCTACTTAATATGGTAGGTGTCACACCCATTTTACAAAGTTTTTGTCTAAAGTTATATTTTGCGTCAATAGACCAATCCAATTACCATGTTTCATCCCTTTTTCGTATTTGCTATATTATTATGGCATTGTGGCGAAAAAGCGGGCGTGGTCATAGTCGGATTTCGGCCATTTTTTACACTAATATAAACTGAGTTCAGATAAGTACGTGAACTGAGTTTAGTAAAGATATATCGCTTTTTGCTCAAGTTATCGTGTTAACGGCCGAGCGGAAGGACATACGGACGACTGTGTATAAAAACTGGGCGTAGCTTCAACCGATTTCGCGCTTTTTCACAAAAAATAGTTATCGTCCTAGAATCTAAGCCTCTACCAAATTTCACAAGGATTGGTAATGTTTTGTTCGACATATGGCTTTAAAAGTAACAAATTACTTGAAAAAGGGCGGAGCCCCACCCATTTTGAAAATTTCTTTTATTTTTGTATTTTGTTGCACCATATCATTACTGGAGTTGAATGTTGACATAATTTACTTATATAATGTAAAGATATTAACATTTCTTTTAAAATTTTACTATAAAAAATTTTTTTTTAAAAAGTGGGCGTGGTCGTTCTCCGATTTTGCAAATTTTTACTAAGCATACATATAGTAACAAGGGTAACGTTCCTGCCAAATTTCATCATGATATCTTCAACGACTGCCAAATTACAGCTTGCAAAACTTCTAAATTACCTTCTTTTAAAAGTGGGCGGTGCCACGCGCATTGCCTAAAATTTTACTAGTTTTCTATTCTGCGTCATAAGTTCAACTCACCTACCAAGTTTCATCGCTTTATCCATATTTGGTAATGAATTATCGCACTTTTTCGATTTTTCGAAAATTTCGATATCGAAAAAGTGGGCGTGGTTATAGTTCGATATCGTTCATTTTAAATAGCGATCTGAGATGAGTGCCCAGGAACATACATACCGAATTTCATCAAGATACCTCAAAATTTACTCAAGTTATCTTGTTAACGGGCGGACGGACGGACATGGCTCAATCGAATTTTTTTTCGATACTGATGATTTTGATATATGGAAGTCTATATCTATCCCGATTCCTTTATACCTGTACAACCAGCCGTTATCCAATCAAAGTTAATATACTCTGTCAGCTCTGCTCAACTGAGTATAAAAACACAATGCAAATAACACGGGAAAATTATTTCGGCTGTAATGGTTCACTTTTTTCACAAGAAAGTTGATTTTAGTTTTGTTTTTATTCACAAAATTTTCGAACTAAAAACAAAATTTTCATTCGTCAGAAAAAATAAAGGACAAACAGCCGAATGTAAAAAAAAAAAACCTATCGAAATACAAACTGGCTTCGTTTGTTTTTAATGAACTAGGTTTTATCTCTCCTGTACTTCGTTAGTCCTTCTCAAATATAGTTTACACCCTTACAGTAATACTGAGACCTTATTAGGAGGGAGGGCGAGAAAAAAAAAATTTAAGAGAAAATACAGAAAAAATATTGTAGTGTCACAGAGGTATAAGCTGGAGCAGTTCACCAAACAGACGTGCTATGTTCGATGACAAAAATTACGTTACACAAAAAAAAACGAGCAACAATTCCGTAAATAGTCACTTCTGAATTGCTTTCTCTTAATCTTTTTAATTTTACTTTAAGTTTACGTTTTAATATATTATTACCAACAAACTCCAGTGTGTGATCTGCAGCTATATCGCACTTTTCAGTGTGGAACATAAAAATACTTTAAATGCATTGTTTGTAGTTAGCCGGTCGCACTGCTCTCGATACCTCGAAAGCTTATTTTACTGGGGCTTTGTAATTTAGAAGTCAAATTTCATAATAGTTTTCGAAATCATTGCTTTTCACAAATTTCTCTAAAGTTTCGACTCACCTTGGGAGTAGTGTCCGGGTTGCGAAAATAATTCGCAGCAATAGCAAGTGGATATGAAATCAACCGTACTGAAGAACACAGTGCTGGAGAAATCTCGGGATCTGGATTTATGTATGTTCCCCTATATGTATGAAGTAAAGTATGTAACAGCTCTTCACTATTTTTGCGCCGGCCACACTATTTTACTTTTCAATTCCTTTTTGATTCAACTTGGATTTTACATATCCACTAGAAGACCCGGCAGACGTTGTCCTGCCCTAAATTTGGCCTATCTGCATACATTTTAATAAGCTTTTTCCGTCTGACTCTGCCCTCCCCCCTCTTCACTTTTTCCTAATCCTTTTATTCACTCCTCCCTCCGTCCTTTTCGCTTCATCTATCTCCATCTTCGTCTCATTCTATCTCTTTCTCAATCTCCTTCTCTTTTTTTCTCTTCTCTCAATTTCTTATCATTCTTCTGCATCCCTTATTGCCTGTCCTAGAGGGTGGTATGTATTTTATTCCAGTCCCAGTCCCACTCCGAGTCTCACTCCCAGTCCTAGTCCTAATCCCAGTCCCAGTCCGTCTCTGGATAATATATTACTCTGTATTAAAGCACTCATCAACAGCTTTCATTTGATATCCATATTGTATAAACGCTGTCTAGGCATTCAATGGCCCACGTGTTGGCCTATATCTCGAGACCCTAATCACCCAGGGGTATGAAAATTACACTCTACACAACTAAAGACTCTCCTGAATTAAAACAAAATGTCATAGTACCTCTAAATCGCGGGCCCCCTCAGAAAATAAAATAATATTGCGACTATAAACTGAGATATAACCTATCCTATGTCTCAAGCTAGATCAAACTACACACGGGGTGCAAAATAAATTCAAAATCGGTTCAGTAGTTTAGGAGTCCATTGCGGCCGAAAATGTTGTGACACGTGTTTTTTATATATTAAGATATATTGTATGTATACTAACCTGGGTCGATTTGTACCGACGAAAGTTAACCGATATCGCGCCATCGATTTTTCGATAGGATTTGGGCTCAGGAAAAAAAAAGTTCCACTACGCATACCAAAAAAAATAATTTTCGAGCCTGCGAAAAAAAAATGGCGAAAGAGTAAATTTTTCGACCAAAACACTCCCCCATGCCCAAAAAATATTTTTTTTTGTTTTAAAACTGTTGTAAAAACGTTTGTGCTAACAGTCTTTAGAAGAAAAAAAAAAATATTTTTTGGGTTTTGGGGAGTGTTTTGGTCGAAAAATTTTCTCTTTCGCCATTCTTTTCGCAGGCTCGAAAATTATTTTTTTGGGTATGCTGAGTGGAACTTTTTTTCCTGAGCCCAAATCCTATGGAAAAATCGATGGCGCTATATCGGTTAAAAAATCATACATATACATTTTTTACTTTTCTTTTTTTAATCGTAATTAATGCTCTCCTGGAGGTCAGATTCAACAACTGTGAGTTTTGAAATGTACACCTTTTCCTCATATGATTTGTATGAAGGAAAAATGTATATTTCAAAACACACACTTACCGAATACCGCCCCAGATTCCAATTATACTTGCATTTGTTCCATCGACACTTTAACTTGCGTTTTCGGATATTTTTAAATATTTCACACACACGAAATTACATACAGTCGGACGATTGCTCGAAGATTATACGCAATGAATTAATATGGTCAACACATGACCGTTGACGTCTGAAACCATTTTGCTTCTCTCGCATTAAGCATCGGTGCGATTCTCTCCAAAATAATAAAAGCAAGTAATCTCTGGATGGTGTTAAGGAGAGCAATTCCCCTCCAGCTTTGCAGATGCTAAGATCTCCCTTTTTTGGAATAGGTATGATTTCGCCTTCTTTCCAGTCCTCAGGTATTATTCCTGCCTCCCAGGCGCAGCGTAAAACGGGTTGTAACACTTCCGATACAAACGAGGCACCGTGCTTGAACAGTTCTGCCGGTATCCCAGCGGGACCTGCAGGTTTCTTTCTTTTTTCTTAATTGCTGCAGTAACTTCAATTACTAATGGCGGCTGACGAAATATTTCTGTTTGGGTTGTGTCCTCTTCCGAGCTCCAGTGGATCGCTGTTTTCCGCTATTGGGAGCGCTGTTACTTCGAAAAACTGTCGCCACCTTTCAGTTTGTTGCTCATCTGAGGTCAATACGCTCCCATGCTCACCCCTTTTGTTTTGTCGTAAACTATGCGGAAATTCCAGCGCGAGCAGCAGATTCGGCGTCTGATGCTATTTTGTTGGCGTATCTTCTTTGGTCTCTCTTGACCATCTTCTATACTTCCCTTTCTGCTTCGGTATATCGTTGACGTATCCTATGTCTTTCGTCGGCGCTGTTTACACGTTGCAGGACAAGCTTTAAAGATTGACGTTTCTTAATGCAATCCCACGTGTCATCACTCAACTACGGTTTCTTGTTTGACTTTAAAATTCCCACCACTTCTCTGGCGGTTTTTGTACAAGCTTCGCCTATTTGTTTCCATGTATATACGTTATTCATTTGCTCAATGCGTATCCCAAGGTTGACAATGCATGCTTCTCTTATGGACGGAACATTTAATTTAGCTGAATGTAGGGTTGGAGCTTTTCTTCTTTTAATGGCAGAAGGTCGTTTAGTTCATTTAGTAACTCATTATTACAAGGACTCTTTCCTGACAATTTGTTACAATCTAATTCCTCAATACATAATCCTTCCAAAGTTTTTACTCGACCCAGCGCAACGTATGCTTTTCCCTCCCCGAACTCCAAAGTATTTTGATGTCATTTCTACCTGACTGTATGTAATATTTGTTCCAAATGTGAGTCAAATCGGACCACAAATACGAGTATTTTTAATATCTCGATCCTTGCCGCACCTAGTGGGTTTTTTTTTCAGCAAGCGATTTCTATTTCTGTATGTAATATGTCTTTCAAATATAAGCCAAATCGGACCACAAATCCTTTTTTTTGAATATATCGATTTTTGCGCCACCTAGCGGGAGTTTTTTCACAAAGCGATTTCTCTTCCCGTATGTAATATGTGTTCCAAATATAAGCCAAATCGGGCCACAAATAAATTGCGCCACCTGGCGTCGATTTTTTTCATATGTCGCTTTCTATTCATATATGTAATATTTGTTCCAAATGTGAGGCTAATCGGACCACAAATACGAGTTTTTGGAATATGTCGATCCTTGCGACGCCTAGCGGCGATTTTTTTATTCGATCCTTGCGCCACCTGGCGTCGATTTTTTTCATTTTAGAAAATATCGAGTGGCACGCCAACTTCATGTGAAGTTAGCGTTCCACATTTCGAAAACCACCTTAGAGACCAGTTACAAAAATAATTCTATTCCTAACCAAAACTATCGGACTGAAAAATTAAGTGCTCACAACATCAGAAGGGATGGTGCTGGATTTTGAAATATATCAAGGCAAAACCACGCCAATTACAGAATAAGATCTGGGAGTTGGACCAACATCTGTTTTACGATACAAACTTTTCCTAAAGGGGGAACATAAAAACATGAAAATTTGTTTTCCAATTTATTAATTATGACACTTTTCTACGGCAAATTCATGTGTATGAATTATTTTCCAACCTGGTCTCTAGGGTGGTTTTCGAAAAGTGGCACGATAACTTCATGAAATTGACGGTGCACCATAAAAAAATTAATTATTTTTTTTCGAATTTATTGAATATGCCACTTATCTACAGCAAATTAACGGCAAATTGGCGTGCAAGAATTAGATACGTAACTGATCTCTAAGGTGGTTTTCGGAGGGTGGATCGTTAACTTCACATAAAATTAGCGGTGCACCATAAAAAAAATGAGTTTTTTCTTTCGAATATTTTATATTTATTACTAGAAGACCCGTCAGACGTTGTCCTGCCCTAAATTTGGCCTATCTGCATACATTTTAATAAGCTTTTCCGTCTGACTCTGTCCTCCCCCCCCCCCCCCCCACCTTAACTTTTTCCTAATCCTTTTATTCACTCCTCCCTCCGTCTTTTTCGCTTCATCTGTCTCCATCTTCGTCTCATTCTATCTCTTTCTCAATATACTTCTCCTTCTCTATTTTCTCTCAATTTCTTCTCATTCTTCTGCATTCTTTATTGTCTGTCCCAGAGGGTGGTATGTATTTTATTCCAGTCCCAGTCCCAGTCCCACTCCAAGTCTCAGTCCCAGTCCCACTCCGAGTATCAGTCCCAGTCCTGGTCCTAATCCCAGTCCCAGTCCATCTCTGGATAATATATTACTCTGTACTAAAGCACTCATCAACAAATTTCATTTGATATCCATATTGTTACGAATATTAGCAACACTAAGGGGTACTGTCATCTCTAAGCCTATGCTAAGCAGCGCCTTGTATGCACATAACCAAATTAGTCATTATGTCTACACATATGTACGTACACGCAGAGGAGAAGCAACGCACAAACACATGCGTATGAGCTGTGAGAGAAGCTATAAAAATTGTGCATCTGTAGTTATAGCTGAGAAACTTATAGCAGATAACCAACTAGTAGATTCTAGACCAGAACCGCCTAGAAATGTCAACGAAAGTGTTATGGAAGTTATTTATTCAACAGTTTAGTGATACGAACGTTAGCAGAGAATTTGAAATAAGAGGAATTGCAGTAAATTCGTTACAATATTGTATAAACGCTGTCTACGCATTCACTGGCCCACGTTTTGGCCTATATCTCGAGACCCTAGTCACCCAGGGGTATGAAAATTACCCTCTACACAACTAAAGACTCTCCCGAATTAAAAAAAATGTCATAGTACCTCTAAATCGCGGCCCCCTCAGAACCCCCACCCACTCGGCGGGCCTGGTGATGTGCTAAACTTGATATCATTCGCTATAATATTTTTTATTGATAAGCAGGTTGTTTAATTAAACACCAAGCAATTACACGGAAGTATATCCGAACCACGCAGTGGCACCCTGCGTATACGTAACATTTTATTATTACGTATAAACAAATAAAAAATTGCAATAAAGTAATATTGCGATTATAAACTGAGATATAACCTATCCTATGTCTCAAGTTAGATCAAGCTACACACGGGGTGCAAAACAAATTCAAAATCGGTTCAGTAGTTTAGGAGTCCATCGCGGCCGAATATGTTGTGACACGTGTTTTTTATATATTAAGATATTTATTTTTATTAAATATGCCAGTTATATACGGCAAAAGGGGCACGCTAACTTCACATGAAGTTGGCAGGGGACCATAAAAAATTTTTTTTTTTTCTACTTTATTAAATATGCCACTTATCTACGCACATTTACGGAAAATTCACATACAAGAATTATTTTCCTAACTGGTCTCTAAAGTGGTTTTCGAAAAGTGGCACGCTACTTCGAGCATAGAAAACAGATATACCAAATTGAGTTGCAAAACCGTTACCAAAAAGCGAATGAGACTTTGCAGGAGTTTGCGTCGGATGTTGAAAGATTGGCTCATATCGAAAATGCAGACGGACCCGTGGAATACACCGAGAGGGTTAAAATTCAGAGCTTTATAAATCGCATACAGGATGTCGAAACGAAAGGAGCTACATATGCGAACCCAAAGCCAGCATTTGCTGAAACGGTATCCCATGCACTGACTCAGGAAACAGCGTCACTTTTGAGTAAGCCCGCATACAAAGCTCATCGTGTGGAAGTGGAAAGGCCAGATTGGGTAGACAAAATTTTGGAAGCACTGATGGGATCACAACAGAAAAATGCCGGAGTTATGAAGTGTTTCAAGTGCGGTAACCCAAGTCACATTGCACGTCATTCCAGCACCGGTCATTGTAGTTCCAACTTGGCTGGTCGTAAACGCAAAGCTGGGGGAGATAAGCAAGAGCGAGTCAGGTGTAAAGATCGAGAACTTGCCCCAGTTATTGAATGTTTTGTGATACCTATCTCGCAAACTGGAAGGAAATCGAGCAGTCTTACCGTCAAAGGAAATGTGGATGGATGTGGACTGTAGATACGGGCGCATCTCATTCTTTAATCCGATATGATTTGGTAAACAGGAGAGTAAAGCCATTACCTGGAGCAAGATTGCGTACGATTACTGGCGAGTATAACCAAGTCCAGGGAGAAGTGTTATGTGAAGTTATAATTGGGGAGGTCATGCTTCTACACAAGTTCGTTGTGGCAGAGATCGTTGATGAAGTCATATTGGGAGTGGATTTCTTAGTTGACTATGCCATCAGGATCGATATGCAGAGAAGGATTATGCAATATAAGAACAAGGACGTGCCACTTCAGTTTTGAGCAAGGGTTCAGCAGTAAGCGAGTGCTGGTGGAGAAGGCTCGAAAAAGACCACGAAAGTCAAAGGTAAAGGTTGATGGATCGAATAGTTCAAATAAAGCGAAATCAAAAGTACCTGCGAGAGAAACACTGGCATGGACAAAACCAAATGGATGCACAAAACGAAGGAAAGAATTTCCCAGAATAAATGCGAGGGTAGTTTCAAGCCAGGGCGCACTACTGATGTGAAACGTCGGAACGATGCTGATTATGCGAAGCCAATCCGTCAAGCACAAGCTCTAAAAAGTAGTTAATTGGCCAAACAACAGAGTGTGAGGGAACGGTCCATGAGAATGAGTAGTAGGATGAAACACAGGTACGACAAGAACAATAATTCGGAAGGTTTCTTGGAGGGAGATTTGGTACTGCTATACAACCCCCACCGGCGGAAAGGTGTTCCACCCCAATTTTGGTGCAGTTTGGAAGGGCCGTGCAGAGTTGTAAAGAGCATCAGTGATAGCATCTACCGCATACAAACAATTGGGAAACCATGAAATAGAAGGTTGGTTCTATTGGAGAGGCTAGCAGCGGTTATATCGTGAGATTTGTCTTATCGGGACGATCAGACTAAGGTAGAGGGCAGTGTGATGAATATTAGTGACACTAAGTGATACTCACATCTCTAAGCCGATACTAAGCAGTGATTTGTATGCACATCAACAAATCAATCATTATGTCTATCCATATATCCATACAAGCAGCTGAGAGCAACGCACAAACGCATGAATATATCTGAGATACTCCCAAAAGTAGGCAATAATTTGTGCATGTATCACTTACATATACACGCGCATATGAGAGGTTATAGGAGTGCATCTGTAGTTATAGCTGATAAGTTTATAGCTGATAAATAAGTAGTAGATTCTAGAAATAGAAACGCCTAGAAGTATGCGTGCGTCACAGCACAGAGAATAAAAAGAGGTAAAGCTGAGAATCAGAAACAGTTTGATTTAAACAAGCTATCAGTTGCAAAGTATAAGTGTTATTTTCAAGTAGTCTAATAAAGACCATTTTTGCATTATTCAATATTGGAGTTATTTGTTCAACAGTTTGGTGATTCGACGTTAGTAGAAGGTTGCAAATAAGCGGAATTTCAGTAAATTCGTTACAGTATTATGTGTACCAAACATGAACCAAATCGGACCACAAACACGATTTTTTGAAATATTTCGATCCTTGCGCCACCCATCGGAGGTTTTTTTCTTATAATTGTATTGTCATCTGGTTCTGAAATATAATCCAAGTTTCAAGCTTTTTACCTTATCGGGAAGTTACTTAAATTTTAACAACAAAATTCGCCGCTCGCTACACAGAGTCAGGCTAAATAAAACCGTTCAAAACTTAGCGAAATAAAAAAAAAAATTGACATGAATGTATCTTTATGTTTTTGTTTTTTAAATCAGCTGTGGCCAATGTGTTAGTATCGGAAATATGGTTTTTTAAGCGATTGATGGCCTCTATTTTTGCTTTATTTAAGGGAATTGAAAATATTTCGACTTTCAAATTTTTTGGTATAAATGCTTCCTCTGCATGTTGTAATTTTATCTTTAGTTTCCTGCTGGGTTGCTCATACCCTCACTCTCACTAATACTCTTGCTGATAAGTTTATAGCTGATAAATAAGTAGTAGATTCTAGAAATAGAAACGCCTAGAAGTATGCGAGCGTCACAGCACAGAGAATAAAAGGAGGTAAAGCTGAGAATCAGAAACAGTTTGATTTAAACAAGCTATCAGTTGCAAAGTATAAGTGTTATTTTCAAGTAGTCTAATAAAGACCATTTTTGCATTATTCAATATTGGAGTTATTTGTTCAACAGTTTAGTGATTCGACGTTAGTAGAAGGTTGCAAATAAGCGGAATTTCAGTAAATTCGTTACAGTATTATGTGTACCAAACATGAACCAAATCGGACCACAAACACGATTTTTTGAAATATTTCGATCCTTGCGCCACCCATCGGAGGTTTTTTTCTTATAATTGTATTGTCATCGGGTTCTGAAATATAATCCAAGTTTTAACAACAAAATTCGCCGCTCGCTACACAGAGTCAGGCTAAATAAAACCGTTCAAAACTTAGCGAAATAAAAAAAAAAATTGACATGAATGTATCTTTATGTTTTTGTTTTTTAAATCAGCTGTGGCAAATGTGTTAGTATCGGAAATATGGTTTTTTAAGCGATTGATGGCCTCTATTTTTGCTTTATTTAAGGGAATTGAAAATATTTCGACTTTCAAAATTTTTGGTATAAATGCTTCCTCTGCATGTTGTAATTTTACCTTTAGTTTCCTGCTGGGTTGCTCATGCTCTCACTCTCACTAATACTCTTGCATTTTAATTTTTGCCGACCACTGAACGAAATGGTGACGACCATTGCACATAGGTAGATTTTCAAGTCTAAGGCGGCCAAAAATATTTTATTGCCTATATCTTTTTAAAACTGTTTAATAAATGAAAAATTATAATATCTAATTTGTGTAATTAATCGGTTACATTAAAAGAATAGATATTACACTTTGTAACACTAAAAAATACCTGCGCAGCTAGGCTTTTTTCTTGTTGTGCAGATCCAAGGGTGTATCAAACCCTCTATCTAACCCCATATCTGCAAGTATCTGCAGCTAAATTTAGTGCAGTTGGCAAGCTAATTGTGCCAGACACCATGTCCAAATCTAATTTTCACTTGGACGGACTTGGAAACATGACAAAACTGGTTTTGAACACCAAAAATCAAAAAAAATAAAAAAATTTTGTTAACATCCTAAATAAAATAGGTTTTTTATCAATTTATAACTTTTAAAAGTCATAAACACCATTAATAATGTTAGTATTTACCTGAAATATCAGAATCCATCACAATTTCTCAATTCAATTGTCTTAAAACTTAAAATATTCACGTTAAAACATGCGATTTCTCATAGGTTAAAAAAAACTATAACACGCGTTTCAGAAATAGTTAAATTCCGATTACTTGACAGCTAACGACAGGTATGCAATGGATGGGAAAGGGGTAGAATTATTATTCCCCTGTCTATTCTTAATCTGTGGGAGTGCTATTTTTGTAATTGTGGCAGCTTTCAGAAATTCAATTATGGCCGCCTAAATGGCTAAAATCTACCTATGAGCATTGGTGTATACCCAGCGGCGAAGTTAGTCTGCGATCCTTCCACATTATGCATTACGAAACCCTTACAAGTAATTCTTTACATTCACTTAGATTGTATGCTGACTTGTAATGAAGAAATTTCTATGCAGATTTTAAAACTTCGTGAGAGTTCGTGTGAAATACATACTTATATACATACATGTATTCACACCTTTACATATATACATGATTTCCTTATATCGCTTTGTAGCACGCGTCAGTCGATTATTCGTGTGAAGATTGTGCGCTGTTCATTTTAGTGAAAAAATTGAAAAATAAATAATAAAAAACAAATTTATACTATTTCAGTGAGTCTTTCAATTAAATTACTTAAATTTATTATAATACTAGGTTTCTTCTTATTTAATATGTGCATATTGTGGAGTTCCAGCAAGCATAACGGTAAGTTCTGTGAACTACTGAAATATTGTGATGTTATGTACATATATACCTATATTCGTAACATACATATATTTGCATGTAAAACTTGTGCGTTAATTGTTTTTTATAAAAGCGCAGTATCAGCTTATAGCTAAAAACATTTTCGTTGTTTACTTAGTAATATTTGTTTACTTAGTAATATTAATACTACTCCAAAACAAAAAGGAAAATTAATATGAGTAGCAAAAAGGGGTTAAGCAAGCGAAATCTGCGAAACATCTTTAAAATATTGAGTTATGTTGAACAATATCACACATATGAAAAATTTCCTAACTATGTATCATAGGAAAGGAAGAAAGTTGTCTTCCCTTTAAAAGAGTTTTTTATCGTAACTCAAGATTTTGGGTGTGTTTGCAAAATCTCTTACCCCAACTGCGACCACCGTGGTGTGATGGCACCGTGCTCCGCCTACCACGCCGAATGCCCTGGGTTCACACCCCCGGCAAAGCAACATCAAAATTTTGGAAATATGGTTTTTCAATTAGAAGAAAATTTTTCTAAACGGGGTCGCCCTCGGCAGTGTTTGGCAAGCACTCCGAGTGTATTTCTGCCATGAACAGCTCTCGATGAAAACTCATCTGCCTCGCAGATGCCGCTCGGAGTCGGCATAAAATAAGTAGGTCCCGTCCCAACAATTTGTAGGAAAAATTAAAAAGGGAGCACCACGCAAATTGGAAAGAAGCCTGTCCTCAAATTCTTCGGAGGTTATCGCGCCTTACATTTTTTTTTTTTTTTTTAATTCATGTTCTACTCGACGAGACCTGCAAGAAAAACATCATTTCCCAGGCATATATAATGGATATTCACGTGAGCCTAGTTATCAGCTTATATTCTTATGCGGTATATTTTTTACATTATTTCCATAAACAAAAAAAAACTAGAGGAAAATAATTTTTTATACAGATAAGTTGATAAGCTGCTTGCGTGAATACCCCAATACACTTTTGCGTTTTGTGTAGCACTGTGTTATTTATTATATTTATATATATATGCAAAACAAGTCCAAATTTTTGTTTAATTTCCAGATAATTTAAAAGTTGATGCACCAATGAGCGCTTATATAAACAAACCACACGACAATCATTCAAAACGCAAAAGGGTCGCTTAGCAAAACGAAAGTACGATAATGTAATTAAACATCTTAAAAATAAGGAAAATAATGGAAGTGCTGGGAATACAGACAATAAAAAAACGAATGATGGGAAAAAGTCACCAAACTAGTAACGATATTACTTATAAGAAAAATATGTGCATAAAATGGACTTCGTATTTTAGTTTGTTTTTTTAATCCTTTTTGACGTGTTTTTTTTTTAAATTTTCAGTTTTTTTATTAACTATAAGAAAGAGTATGTACATACTTACTTATATATGTAGGTTAGGTTTGTGGATGCCCCCCATAAATATGTGTATGCATAATATCTAGTATGGAATTGTAGTTGCTGCTTTAGTTTTTTGAAACTGTTTTGATGAAATATTTCACATAAATTTGTTAATTTGAAAAATAGCTAAATAAAAATAAACATTTTAAAACTGGAATAAATGAAAATACACAATTTACTTTGCTGTTTCCCTGCTTTTGAATTGTACACTAAGTTGTACAGTGATTCTGTTCCAAGAGCACTTACCATTTCAGAATTGTGTATCGTTCTGTGGGTGTTCTACTTACACTGCCGATTACAAATGCATAAATGTACATGTGCTTAACTACAATGTGTTGATTGAATTGGTATAGTGGCTGTATTATAAGGTTCCTTACCTTAGACAGCATGTATCGTTAAGTGGAGGACCTCTCTATAATGCCGATAACAATTTCAAAAAGTTGTACCCTAGAGTAATAAACATCCGAAGATTGTTCGGAGATTGTTTACTTACTCTATTACCAGTAACGATGTAAGTAATCAGTTCTGTCCACAAAGCGGCCATGCTTATGGAAAAGTAACATTGATTGTAACTGATTCTTGAAGGTAAGCTGAATGCGAAGTTTTGGAGAAGTATTGGATTCCGTAATGCAGATTTTCGCCGCTGGGTACTAGCACAATCTCAATTTGGTAATCGTGTATATGTAGTGGTGCCCACTGCTGATCCTATACCTATTCTTTGCACTGCCGACGGCACTTCGCCATCCGTACCGTCAGATGGTGTGAATGTGCATAATACATGTTCTTTAACAGATGTTACTAAGGGTTATGCAATTCCTGCAAATAATGCTATCGTAAGCAACGTATCTTCTGCCGATGGGACTGTTATTGCTTCGACTTCTGCTCCATCGTTTGCATACGTTGTCGCTTACAGTGCGGATGCCTGGGTTTCTTCAGCTGACGATGTTTATAGTCGTGCTAATGCTACTAATACTTCTACGAATGCAGGTAAATCATTTATTGCTGATACTGCTAATGCTAAGGCATCTTTCATCTGTTTTACACTCGGTATCACCTGAGGATATTATTGAGTATGTGGTTAAACATACTAAATAATATAAGCATCAACTGCGTGACAGAGTGTAAGCAGTCCCTGGAGAGAATCGAGACAGGGAGAAGCATGCATCTATATTGGGTCCCAGGCAATATGGGAATAGATGGGAATGAAAATGCGGATGAACTAGCAAAAAAGGGCGCATCCCTTGAAGCTTGCTCCGTAGACGTCCCAATTAGACTGGACGAAATTAAGCGAAGGCGAAAGGTGCACATGATCGACCAAGCTGGAATGGCGTGGGTTCAAGCGCGGGCTGTAAAGTGTCGAAAATTATGTGTAGGTCTTACAACCTTAGACTATATCTTCTTAAAACTGTTTAATAAATGAAAAATTATAATATCTAATTTGTGTAATTAATCGGTTATATTAAAAAAATAGATATTACACTTTGTAACACTGAAAAATACCTGCGCAGCGAGGCTTTTTTCTTGTTGTACAGCAGCAAGGGTGTATCAAACCCTCTATCTAACCCCATATCTGCAAGTATCTGCAGCTAAATTTAGTGCAGTTGGCAAGCTAATTGTGCCAGACACCATGTCCAAATCTAATTTTCACTTGGACGGACTTGGAAACATGACAAAACTGGTTTTGAACACCAAAAATCAAAAAAAAAATAAAAAAATTGTTTAACATCCTAAATAAAATAGGTCGTTTATCAATTTATAACTTTTAAAAATCATAAAAACCATTAATAATGTTAACATTTACCTGAAATATCACAATCCATCACAATTACTCAATTCAATTGTCTTAAAACTTAAAATATTCACGTTAAAACATGCGATTTCACATAGGTTAAAAAAAAAACTATAACCCGCGTTTCAGAAATAGCTAAATTCCGATTACTTGACAGCTAACGCCAGGTATGCAATGGATGGGAAGGGTAGAATTATTGTTCCCCTGTCTATTCTTAATCTGTGGGAGTGCTATTTTTTTATTGTGGCAGCTTTCAGAAATTCAATTATGGCCACCAAAATGTCTAAAATCTACCTATGTGCATTGGTGTATACCCAGCGTCGAAGTGAGTCTGCGATCCTTCCACATTATGCATTACGAAACCCTTACAAGTAATTTTTTACATTCACTTAGATTGTATGCTAATTTGTAATGAAGAAATTTCTATGCAGATTTTAAAACTTCGTGAAAGTTCGTGTGAAATACATACTTATATGCATACATGTATTCATACTTTTACATACATATGTACATGTTTTCCTTATATCGCTTTGTGGCACGCGTCAGTCGATTATTCGTGTGAAGATTGTGCGCTGTTCATTTTAATGAAAAATTTTAAAAATAAATAATAAAAAACAAATGTATACTATTTAAGAGAGTTTTTCAATTAAATTACTTAGATTTATTATAATAATAGGTTTCTTCTTATTTAATATGTGCATATTGTGGAGTTCCAGCAAGCATAACGGTAAGTTCTGTGAACTACTGAAAAATTGTGATTTTATGTACATATATACCCATATTCGTAACATATATTTGCATGTAAAACTTGTGCGTTAATTATTTTTTATAAAAGCGCAGTATCAGCTTATAGCTAAAAACATTTTCATTTTTACCTTAGTAATATTTGGCTACTTAATAATATTACTACTATTCCAATACAAAAAGGAAAATTAATATGAGTAGCAACAAGTAAGGAAGGTTAAGTTCGGGTGTAACCGAACATTACATACTCAGTTGAGAGCTATGGTGGCAACATAAGGGAAAATAACCATGTAGGAAAATGAACCGAGGGTAATCCTGGAATGTGTTTGTATGACATGTGTATCAAATGAAAGGTATTAACGAGTATTTTACGACGGAGTGGGCCATAGTTCTATAGGTGGACGCCATTTAGGGATATCGCCATAAAGGTGGATCAGGGTTGACTCTAGAATTTGTTTGTACGATATGGGTATCAAATGAAAGGTGTTAATGAGTATTATAAAAGGGCGTGTGCCTTAGTTCTATAGGTGGACGCCTTTTCGAGATATCGCCATAAAGGTGGACCAGGGGTGACTCTAGAATGTGTTTGTACGATATGGGTATCAAATGAAAGGTGTTAATGAGTATTTTAAAAGGGGTGGGCCTTAGTTCTATATGTGGACGCCTTTTCGAGATATCGCCATAAAGGTGGACCAGGGGTGACGCTAGAAATTTTTTGTACGATATGGGTATCAAATGAAAGGTGTTAATGAGTATTTTAAAAGGGCGTGGGCATTAGTTCTATAGGTGGACGCCTTTTCGGAATATCGTTATAAAAGTGGACCAGGGTTGACTCTAGAATGCGTTGGTACAATATGGTTATCAAACGAAAGGTGTTAATAAGTGTTTTAAAAGGGAGTGGGCATTAGTTCTATGGGTGCATGCCTTTTCGGGATATCGCCATAGACGTGGAACAGGGGTGACTCTAGAATGCGTTTGTTTGCACTGCCGACGGCACTTCGCCATCCGTACCGTCAGATGGTGTGAATGTGCATAATACATGTTCTTTAACAGATGTTACTAAGGGTTATGCAATTCCTGCAAATAATGCTATCGTAAGCAACGTATCTTCTGCCGATGGGACTGTTATTGCTTCGACTACTGCTCCATCGTTTGCATACGTTGTCGCTTACAGTGTGGATGCCTGGGTTTCTTCAGCTGACGATGTTTATAGTCGTGCTAATGCTACTAATACTTCTACGAATGCAAGTAAATCATTTATTGCTGATACTGCTAATGCTAAGGCATCTTGCATCTGTTTTACACTCGGTATCACCTGAGGATATTATTGAGTATGTGGTTAAACATACTAAAGAAAATAAGCATCAACTGCGTGATAGAGTGTAAGCAGTCCCTGGAGAGAATCGAGACAGGGAGAAGCATGCATCTATATTGGGTCCCAGGCAATATGGGAATAGATGGGAATGAAAATGCGGATGAACTAGCAAAAAAGGGCGCATCCCTTGAAGCTTGCTCCGTAGACGTCCCAATTAGACTGGACGAAATTAAGCGAAGGCGAAAGGTGCACATGATCGACCAAGCTGGAAAGGTGTGGGTTCAAGCGCGGGGCTGTAAAGTGTCGAAAATTATGTGTAGGTCTTACAACCTTAGACTATATCTTCTTAAAACTTGTTTAATAAATGAAAAATTATAATATCTAATTTGTGTAATTAATCGGTTATATTAAAAAAATAGATATTACACTTTGTAGCACTGAAAAATACCTGCGCAGCGAGGCTTTTTTCTTGTTGTACAGCAGCAAGGGTGTATCGAACCCTCTATCTAACCCCATATCTGCAAGTATCTGCAGCTAAATTTAGTGCAGTTGGCAAGCTAATTGTGCCAGACAACATGTCCAAATCTAATTTTCACTTGGACGGACTTGGAAACATGACAAAACTGGTTTTGAACACCAAAAATCAAAAAAAAAATAAAAAAATTGTTTAACATCCTAAATAAAATAGATCGTTTATCAATTTATAACTTTTAAAAATCATAAAAACCATTAATAATGTTAACATTTACCTGAAATATCACAATCCATCACAATCACTCAATTCAATTGTCTTAAAACTTAAAATATTCACGTTAAAACATGCGATTTCACATAGGTTAAAAAAAAACTATAACACGCGTTTCAGAAATAGCTAAATTCCGATTACTTGACAGCTAACGCCAGGTATGCGATGGATGGGAAGGGTAGAATTATTGTTCCCCTGTCTATTCTTAATCTGTGGGAGTGCTATTTTTTTATTGTGGCAGCTTTCAGAAATTCAATTATGGCCACCAAAATGTCTAAAATCTACCTATGTGCATTGGTGTATACCCAGCGTCGAAGTGAGTCTGCGATCCTTCCACATTATGCATTACGAAACCCTTACAAGTAATTTTTTACATTCACTTAGATTGTATGCTGATTTGTAATGAAGAAATTTCTATGCAGATTTTAAAACTTCGTGAAAGTTCGTGTGAAAAACATACTTATATGCATACATGTATTCATACTTTTACATACATATGTACATGTTTCCCTTATATCGCTTTGTGGCACGCGTCAGTCGATTATTCGTGTGAAGATTGTGCGCTGTTCATTTTAATGAAAAAATTTAAAAATAAATAATAAAAAACAAATGTATACTATTTAAGAGAGTTTTTCAATTAAATTACTTAGATTTATTATAATAATAGGTTTCTTCTTATTTAATGTGTGCATATTGTGGAGTTCCAGCAAGCATAACGGTAAGTTCTGTGAACTACTGAAAAATTGTGATTTTATGTACATATATACCCATATTCGTAACATATATTTGCATGTAAAACTTGTGCGTTAATTATTTTTTATAAAAGCGCAGTATCAGCTTATAGCTAAAAACATTTTCATTTTTTACTTAGTAATATTTGGTTACTTAATAATATTACTACTATTCCAATACAAAAAGGAAAATTAATATGAGTAGCAACAAGTAAGGAAGGTTAAGTTCGGGCGTAACCGAACATTACATACTCAGTTGAGAGCTATGGTGGCAACATAAGGGAAAATAACCATGTAGGAAAATGAACCGAGGGTAACCCTGGAATGTGTTTGTATGACATGTGTATCAAATGAAAGGTATTAAAGAGTATTTTACGACGGAGTGGGCCATAGTTCTATAGGTGGACGCCATTTAGGGATATCGCCATAAAGGTGGATCAGGGTTGAGTCTAGAATTTGTTTGTACGATATGGGTATCAAATGAAAGGTGTTCATGAGTATTATAAAAGGGCGTGTGCCTTAGTTCTATAGGTGGACGCCTTTTCGAGATATCGCCATAAAGGTGGACCAGGGGTGACTCTAGAATGTGTTTGTACGATATGGGTATCAAATGAAAGGTGTTAATGAGTATTTTAAAAGGGGTGGGCCTTAGTTCTATATGTGGACGCCTTTTCGAGATATCGCCATAAAGGTGGACCAGGGGTGACGCTAGAATTTGTTTGTACGATATGGGTATCAAATGAAAGGTGTTAATGAGTATTTTAAAAGGGCGTGGGCATTAGTTCTATAGGTGGACGCCTTTTCGGAATATCGTTATAAAAGTGGACCAGGGTTGACTCTAGAATGCGTTTGTACAATATGGGTATCAAACGAAAGGTGTTAATAAGTGTTTTAAAAGGGAGTGGGCATTAGTTCTATGGGTGGATGCCTTTTCGGGATATCGCCATAGACGTGGAACAGGGGTGACTCTAGAATGCGTTTGTACAAAATGGGTATCAAATGAAAGGTGTTAATGAGTATTTTAAAAGGGCGTGGGCCTTAGTTCTATAGGTGGACGCCTTTTCGAGATATCGCCATAAAGGTGGACCAGGGGTGACTCTAGAATGCGTTTGTACCATATGGGTGTCAAACGAAAGGTATTAATGAGTATTTTAAGAGGGCGTGGGCCTTAGTTCTATATGTGGACGCCTTTTCGAGATATCGCCATAAAGGTGGACCAGGGGTGACGCTAGAATTTGTTTGTACGATAAGGGTATCAAATGAAAGGTGTTAATGAGTATTTTGAAAGGGCGTGGGCCTTAGTTCTATAGGTGGACGCCTTTTCGGAATATCGTTATAAAAGTGGACCAGGGTTGACTCTAGAATACGTTTGTACAATATGGGTATCAAACGAAAGGTGTTAATAAGTGTTTTAAAAGGGAGTGGGCCTTAGTTCTATAGGTTGACGGCTTTTCGGGATATCGCCAAAAACGCGGACCAGGGGTGACTCTAGAATGCGTTTGTACAATATGGGTATCAAATGAAAGGTGTTAATGAGTATTTTAAAAGGGCGTGGGCCTTAGTTCTATAGGTGAACCCCTTTTCGAGATATCGCCATAAAGGTGGACCAGGGGTGACTCTAGAATGCGTTTGTACAATATGGGTGTCAAACGAAAGGTATTAATGAGTATTTTAAGAGGGCGTGGGCCTTAGTTCTATATGTGGACGCCTTTTCGGAATATCGTTATAAAAGTGGACCAGGTTTGACTCTAGAATGCGTTTGTACAATATGGGTATCAAACGAAAGGTGTTAATAAGTGTTTTAAAAGGGAGTGGGCCTTAGTTCTATGGGTGGACGCCTTTTTGGGATATCGCCATAAACGTGGACCAGAGGTGACTCTAGAATGCGTTTGTACAATATGGGTATCAAATGAAAGGTGTTAATGAGTATTTTAAAAGGGCGTGGGCCTTAGTTCTATAGGTGGACGCCTTTTCGAGATATCGCCATAAAGGTGGACCAGGGGTGACTCTAGAATTTGTTTCTACGATATGGGTATCAAATGAAAGGTGCTAATGAGAATTTTAAAAGGGCGTGGACCTTAGTTTTATAGGTGGACGCCTTTTCGAGATATCGCCATAAAGGTGGACCAGGGGTGACTCTAGAATGTGTTTGTACGATATGGGTATCAAATGAAAGGTGCTAATGATTATTTTAAAAGGGCGTGGGTCTTAGTTCTATAGGTGGACGCCTTTTCGAAATATCGTCATAAAGGTGGACCAGGGGTGACTCTAGAATTTGTTTGTACGATATGGGTATCAAATGAAAGGTGTTAATGAGTATTTTAAAAGGGCGTGGGCCTTAGTTCTATAGGTGGACGCCTTTTCGAAATATCGCCATAAAGGTGGACCAGGGGTGACTCTAGAATTTGTTTGTACGATATGGGTATCAAATGAAAGGTGTTAATGAGTATTTTAAAAAGGAGTGGGCCTTAGTTCTATATGTGGACGCCTTTTCGAGATATCGCCATAAACGTGGACCAGGGGTGACTCTGGAATTTGTTTGTACGATATGGGTATCAAATTAAAGGTATTAATGAGGGTTTTAAAAGGGAGTGGCCCTTCGTTGTATATGTGAAGGCGTTTTCCAGATATCGACCAAAATGTGGGCCAGGGTGACCCAGAACATCATCTGTCGGGTACCGTTAATTTATTTATATATGTAATACCACGAACAGTATTCCTTCCAAGATTCCAAGGGCTTTTGATTTTGCCCTGCAAAACTTTTTCATTTTATTCTACTTAATATGGTAGGTGTCACAACCATTTTACCAAGTTTTTTCTAAAGTTATATGTTGCGTCAATAGACCAATACAATTACCATGTTTCATCCCTTTTTTCGTATTTGGTATATAAATATGGCATTTTTTTTCATTTTTCGAAATTTTCGAAATCGAAAAGTGGGCGTGGTCATAGTCGGATTTCGGCCATTTTTTACTCCAATACAAAGTGAGTCCAGATAAGTACGTGAACTGAGTTTAGTAAAGATATATCGATTTTTGCTCAAGTTATCGTGTTAACGGCCGAGCGGAAGGACATACGGTTGACTGTGTATAAAAACTGGGCGTGGCTTCAACCGATTTCGCCCTTTTTCACAGAAAACAGCTATCGTCTCAGAATCAATGCCTCTACCAAATTTCACAAGGATTGGTAAATTTTTGTTCGACTTATGGCATTAAAAGTATCCTAGACAAATTAAATGAAAAGGGCGGAGCCACGCCCATTTTGAAATTTTCTTTTATTTTTGTATTTTGTTGCACCATATCATTACTGGAGTAGAATGTTGGCATAAAATACTTATATACTGTAAAGATATTAACTTTTCTTTTAAAATTTGAATTAAAAAAAATTTTTTTTTCAAAAGTGGGCGTGGTCGTTCTCCGGTTTTTGCTAATTTTTAGTAAGCAGACATATAGTAATAAGGGTAACGTTCCTGCCAAATTTCATCATGATATCTTCAACGACTGCCAAATAACAGCTTGCAAAACTTCTAAATTACCTTTTTTTAAAAGTGGGCGGTGCCACGCCCATTGTCCAAAATTTTACTATTTTTCTATTCTGCGTCATAAGTTCAACTAACTTACCAAGTTTCATCGCTTAATCCGTATTTGGTAAGGATTAATCACACTTTTTCAATTTTTCGAAATTTTCGATATCGAAAAAGTCTGAGATGAGTGCCCAGGAACCTACATACCAAATTTCATCAAGATACCTCAAAATTTACTCAAGTTATCGTGTTAACGGACAGACGGACGGACGGACGGACGGACATGGCTCAATCGAATTTTTTTTCGATACTGATGATTTTGATATATGGAAGTCTATATCTATCTCGATTCCTTTATACCTGTAAAACCAACCGTTATCCAATCAAAGTTAATATACTCTGTGAGCTCTGCTCAACTGAGTATAAAAAGGGGTCAAGCAAGCGAAATCTGCGAAACATCTTTAAAATCTTGAGTTATGTTGAACAATATCACACATATGAAAAATTTCCTAACTATGTATCATAGGAAAGGAAGAAAATTTTCTTCCCTTTAAAAGAGTTTTTTATCGTAACTCAAGATTTTGGGTGTGTTTGCAAAATCTCCTACCCCAACTGCGACCACCGTGGTGTGATGGTAGCGTGCTCCGCCTACCACGCCGAATGCCCTGGCTTCACACCCCGAGCAAAGCAACTTCAAAATTTTGGAAATATGGTTTTTCAATTAGAAGAAAATTTTTCTAAGCGGGGTCGCCCCTCGGCAGTGATTGGCAAGCACTCCGAATGTATTTCTGCCATGAAAAGCTCTCAGTGAAAACTCATCTGCCTCGCAGAGGCCGTTCGGAGTCGGCATAAAATAAGTAGGTCCCGTCCCGCCAATTTGTAGGAAAAATTAAAAAACGAGCACGACGCAAATTGGAAGGAAGCTCGGCCTCAAATCTCTCCGGAGGTTATCGCGCCTTACATTTGTTTATTTTTTTTTTTAATCCATGTTCTACTCGACGAGACCTGCAAGGAAAACATCAGTTCCCAGGCATATATAATGGGTATTCACGTGCCTAGTTATCAGCTTATAGGCTTATGTGGTATATTTTTTACATTATTTCCATAAACAAAAAAACTAATAAGTTGAAAAACAGATAAGTTGATAAACTGCTTGCGTGAATACCCCAATACAATTTTGTGCTTTGTGTAGCAATGTGTTATTTATTATATTTATATATATATGCAAAACAAGTCCTAATTTTTGTTTAATTTACAGATAATTTAAAAGTTGATGCACCAATGAGCGCTTATATAAACAAACCACACGACAATCATTCAAAACGCAAAAGGGTCGCTTAGCAAAACGAAAGTACGATAATGCAATTAAACATCTTAAAAATAAGGAAAATATTGGAAGTGCTGGGAATACACAAAATAACAAAACGAATGATGGCAAAAGGTCAACAAATTAGTAACGATATTATTTATAAGAAAAATATGTGCATAAAATGGACTTCGTATTTTAGTTTGTTTTTTAATCCTTTTTGACGTTTTTTTTTAACAATTTTTCAGTTATTTATTAATTATAAGAAAGAGTATGTACATACGTACTTATATATGTGGGTTAGGTTTGTGGATCCCCCATATAATTGTGTATGCTTAATATCTAGTATGAAATTGTAGTTGCCGCTTTAGTTTGTTGAAACTTTTTTGATGAAATATTTCACATAAATTTGTTAATTTCAAAAATAGCTAAATAAAAATAAACATTTTAAAACTGGAATAAATGAAAATACATAATTTACTTTGCTGTTTCCCTGCCTTTGAATTGTACACTAAGTTGTACAGTGATTCTGTTCCAAGAGCACTTACCATTTCAGAATTGTGTATCGTTCTGTGGGTGTTCTACCTACACTGCCGATTACAATTGCATAAATGTACATGTGCTTAACTGCAATGTGTTGACTATACTTTACCACTTCGATTACAAGTACACGAATTGTTATAGTGGCTGTATTATAAGGTTCATTACCCTTTAGAAAGCGTGTATCGTTAAGTGGAGGATCTCTTTATAATGCCGATAACAATTTCAAAAATTTGTGCCCTAGAGTAATAAACATCCGAAGATTGTTCGGAGATCGTTTACTTACTCCATTACCAGTAACGATGTAAGTAATCAGTTCTGTCCACAAAGCGGCCATGCTTATGGAAAAGTAACATTGATTGTAACTGATTCTTGAAGGTAAGCTGAATGCGAAGTGTTGGAGAAGTATTGGATTTCGTAATGCAGATTTTCGCCGCTGGGTACTAACCCATTCTCAATTTGGTAATCGTGTATATGTAGTGGTGCCCACTGCTGATCCTATACCTATTCTTTGCATTGTCAACGGCACTTCGCCATCCGTACCGTTAGATGGTGTGAATGTGAATAATACATGTTCTTTAACAGATGTTACTAAAGGTTATGCAATTCCTGCTAATAGTACTATCGTAAGCAACGTATCTTCTGCCGATGGAACTGTTATTGCTTCGACTTGTGCTCCGTCGTTTGCATACGTTGTCGCTAACATTGTGGATGCATCGGTTTCTTCAGCTGACGATGTTTATAGTCGTGCTAATGCTACTAATACTTCTACGAATGCGGGTAAATCATATGCTGCTGATACTGCTAATGCTAAAGCATCCCTTGAAGCTTGCTCCGTAGACGTCCCAATTAAACTGGACGAAATTAATCAAAGACGAGAGGTGCACATGATCTTCTTATTTAATGTGTGCATATTGTGGAGTTCCAGCAAGCATAACGGTAAGTTCTGTGAACTACTGAAATATTGTGATTTTATGTACATATATACCTATATTCGCAACATATATTTGCATGTAAAACTTGTGCGTTAATTTGTATGATTTGATCGGGGATTGCCCATATTGCTTTTTTTTAATTGTATGAAAACATTTATTTGAAGCAATTTTTATACACAGTTGAGCAGAGCTCACAGAGTATATTAGCTTTGATTGGATAACGGTTGGTTGTACAGGTATAAAGGAATCGAGATAGATATTTGCGGCAGTTACTCACGAACGTACGTACCAAAAACGTGTCAGCTGACACGACCTATCTTATGAGTGTGCAATGTAAACGAAAACATACCGACGTGCAACGCCCGTACGTACGTAGCCCGAAACGTAGAAATCAAAACAATTTTGATTTTTTCCGTAAGAACGTGTCAGTTGATCGCTCTCTCACTAGACAGAGTTGCCTAGTAAACTTTTGTGCGCTAATTTTTGACCGTTTGCAATTTTATGCAAAAACACCTAATTAAAGTTTGAAAAATTGTGAAAATAATTCGAAATAATTATGTAAAAGTGCTGATTATAAATATGAAATCTATTTATACTTATTTAATATGTATTCCGGCCTTTTACAATATCAACAAGTAAGGAAGGCTAAGTTCGGGTGTAACCGAACATTACATACTCAGTTGAGAGCTATGGAGACAAGATAAGGAAAATCACCATGTAGGAAAATGAACCTAGGGTAACCCTGGAATGTGGTTGTATGACATGTGTATCAAATGGAAGGTATTAAAGAGTATTTTAAGAGAGAGTAGGCCATAGTTCTATGGATGGACGCCATTTAGGGATATCGCCATAAAGGTGGACCAGGGCTGAATCTAGAATGTGTTTGTACGATATGGGTATCAAATGAAAGGTGATAATGAGTACTTTAAAAGGGAATGGGCTTTAGTTCTATAGGTGAACGCCTTTTCGAGAAATCGCCATAAAGGTGGACCAGGGGTGACTCTAGAATATGTTTGTACGATATGGGTATCAAATGAAAGCTGTTAATGAATATTTTGAAAAGCAGTGATCCTTAGTTCCATAGGTGGACGCCTTTTCGAGATATCGCCATAAAGGTGGACCAATGGTGACTCTAGAATGTTTGTACGATATGGGTATCAAACGAAAGGTGCTACTGAGCATTTTAAGAGGAAGTGGGCATGAGGTCTATAGGTGGACGCCTTTTCGAGGTATCGTCATTAGGGTGGGCCAGGGGTGACTCTAGATTGTGTTTGTACGATATGGGTATCAAACGAAAGGTGTTACTGAGCATTTTAAGAGGGAGTGGGCATTAGGTCTATAGGTGGACGCCTTTTCGAGATATCGCCATTAGGGTGGGAAAGGGGTGACTCCAGAATGTTTTTGTACGATATGGGTATCAAATGAAAGGTGGTAATGAGTATTTTAAAAGGTAGTAATCCTTAGTTCTATAGGTGGACGCCTTTTCGAGATATCGCCATAAACGTGGACCAAGGGTGACTCTAGAATGTTTGTACGATATGGATATCAAACGAAAGGTGTTACTGAGCATTTTAAGAGGGAGTGGGCATTAGGTCTATAGGTGGACGCCTTTTCGAGATATCGCCATTAGGGTGGGCCAGGGGTGACTCTAGAATGTTTGTACGATATGGGTATCAAACGAAAGGTGTTACTGAGCATTTTAAGAGGGAGTGGGCATTAGGTCTATAGGTGGACGCCTTTTCGAGATATCGCCATTAGGGTGGGCCAGGATGACTCTAGAATGTGTTTGTACGATATGGGTATCAAATGAAAGGTGGTAATGAGTATTTTAAAAGGGAGTAATCCTTAGTTCTATAGGTGGACGCCTTTTCGAGATATCGCCATAAAGGTGGACCAAGGGTGACTCTACAATGTTTGTACGATATGGGTATCAAACGAAAGGTGTTACTGAGCATTTTAAGAGGGAGTGGGCATTAGGTCTATATGTGGACGCCTTTTCGAGATATCGCCATTAGGGTGGGCCAGGGGTGACTCTAGAATGTTTGTACGATATGGGTATCAAACGAAAGTTGTTACTGAGCATTTTAAGAGGGAGTGGGCATTAGGTCTATAGGTGGACGCCTTTTCGAGATATCGCCATTAGGGTGGGCCAGGGGTGACTCTAGAATGTTTGTACGATATGGGTATCAAACGAAAGGTGTTACTGAGCATTTTAAGAGGGAGTGGACATTAGGTATATAGGTGGTCGCCTTTTCGAGATATCGCCATTAGGGTGGGCCAGGGGTGACTCTAGAATGTTTGTACGATATGGGTATCAAACGAAGGGTGTTACTGAGCATTTTAAGAGGGAGTGGGCATTAGGTCTATAGGTGGACGCCTTTTCGAGATATCGCCATTAGGGTGGGCCAGGGTGATTCTAGAATGTGTTTGTACGATATGGATATCAAATTAAAAGTATTAATGAGGGTTTTAAAAGCGAGTGGCCCTTAGATGTATATGTGAAGGCGTTCTCGCGATATCGACCAAAATGTGGACCAGGTGATCCAGAAAATCATCTGTCGGGTACTGCTAATTTATTTATATATGCAATACCACTAACAGTATTCCTGCCAAGATTCCAAGGGCTGTTGATTTCGCCTTGTAGAACTTTTTCATTTTCTTCTACTTAATATGGTAGGTGTCACACCCATTTTACAAAGTTTTTTCCAAAGTTATATTTTGCGTCAATAAACCAATCCAGTTACCATGTTTCATCCCTTTTTTCGTAGTTGGTATAGAATTATGGCATTTTTTTCATTTTTCGTAATTTTCGATATCGATAAAGTGGGCGTGGTTATGGTCGGATTTCGGCCATTTTTTATACCAAGATAAAGTGAGTTCAGATAAGTACGTGGGCTAAGTTTAGTAAAGATATATCGGTTTTTGCTCAAGTTATTGTGTTAACGGCCGAGCGGAAGGACAGACGGTGGACTGTGTATAAAAACTGGGCGTGGCTTCCACCGATTTCGCCCATTTTCACAGAGAGTAGTTATCGTCACAGAATCTATGCTCCTACCAAATTTGAGAAGGATTGGTAAATTTTTGTTCGACTTATGGCATTAAAAGTATTCTAGACAAACTAAATGAAAATGGGCGGATCCACGCCCATTTTGAAATTTTCTTTTATTTTTGGATTTTGTTGCATCATATCATTACTGGAGTTGAATTTTGACTTAATTTACTTATATACAGTAAAGATATTAACTTTTTTGTTAAAATTTGAATTTAAAAAAATTTTTTTTTAAAAAGTGGGCGTGTTCTTCATCCAATTTTGCTAATTTTTATTTAGCACATATATAGTAATAGTAGTAACGTTCCTGCCAAATTTCATCATGATATCTTCAACGACTGCCAAATTACAGCTTGCAAAACTTTTAAATTACCTTCTTGTAAAAGTGGGCGGTGCCACGCCCATTGTCCAAAATCTTACTAGTTTTCTATTCTGCGTCATAACTTCAACCCATCTACCAAGTTTCATCGCTTTAACCGCCTTTGGCAATGAATTATCGCATTTTTTCGGTTTTTCGAAATTTTCGATATCGAAAAAGTGGGCGTGGTTATAGTCCGATATCGTTCATTTTAAATAGCGATCTGAGATGAGTGCTCAGGAACCTACATACCAAATTTCATCAAGATACCTCAAAATTTACTCAAGTTATCGTGTTAACGGACGGACGGACGGACGGACGGACGGACGGACGGACGGACGGACGGACGGACATGGCTCAATCAAATTTTTTTTCGATCCTGATTATTTTGATATATGGAAGTCTATATCTATCTCGATTCCTTTATATATGTACAACCAACCGTTATCCAATCAAACTTAATATACTCTGTGAGCTCTGCTCAACTGAGTATAAAAACAAGTAAGGAAGGCTAAGTTCGGGTGTAACCGAACATTACATACTCAGTTGAGAGCTATGGAGACAAGATAAGGAAAATCACCATGTAGGAAAATGAACCTAGGGTAACCCTGGAATGTGGTTGTATGACATGTGTATCAAATGGAAGGTATTAAAGAGTATTTTAAGAGAGAGTAGGCCATAGTTCTATGGATGGACGCCATTTAGGGATATCGCCATAAAGGTGGACCAGGGCTGACTCTAGAATGTGTTTGTACGATATGGGTATCAAATGAAAGGTGATAATGAGTACTTTAAAAGGGAATGGGCTTTAGTTCTATAGGTGAACTCCTTTTCGAGAAATCGCCATAAAGGTGGACCAGGGGTGACTCTAGAATATGTTTGTACGATATGGGTATCAAATGAAAGCTGTTAATGAATATTTTGAAAAGCAGTGATCCTTAGTTCCATAGGTGGACGCCGTTTCGAGATATCGCCATAAAGGTGGACCAGGGGTGTCTCTAGTTGTACGATATGGGAATCAAATGAAAGGTGTTACTGAGCATTTTAAGAGGGAGTGGGCATTAGGTCTATAGGTGCACGCCTTTTCGAAATGTCGCCATTAGGGTGGGCCAGGGGTGACTCCAGAATGTGTTTGTATGATATGGGTATCAAATGAAAGATGGTAATGAGTATTTTAAAAGGGAGTAATCCTTAGTTCTATAGGTGGACGCCTTTTCGAGATATCGCCATAAAGGTGGACCAATGGTGACTCTAGAATGTTTGTACGATATGGGTATCAAACGAAAGGTGCTACTGAGCATTTTAAGAGGAAGTGGGCATGAGGTCTATAGGTGGACGCCTTTTCGAGGTATCGTCATTAGGGTGGGCCAGGGGTGACTCTAGATTGTGTTTGTACGATATGGGTATCAAATGAAAGGTGGTAATGAGTATTTTAAAAGGGAGTAATCCTTAGTTCTATAGGTGGACGCCTTTTCGAGATATCGCCATAAAGGTGGACCAAGGGTGACTCTACAATGTTTGTACGATATGGGTATCAAACGAAAGGTGTTACTGAGCATTTTAAGAGGGAGTGGGCATTAGGTCTATATGTGGACGGCTTTTCGAGATATCGCCATTAGGGTGGGCCAGGGGTGACTCTAGAATGTTTGTACGATATGGGTATCAAACGAAAGGTGTTACTGAGCATTTTAAGAGGGAGTGGGCATTAGGTCTATAGGTGGACGCCTTTTCGAGATATCGCCATTAGGGTGGGAAAGGGGTGACTCCAGAATGTTTTTGTACGATATGGGTATCAAATGAAAGGTGGTAATGAGTATTTTAAAAGGGAGTAATCCTTAGTTCTATAGGTGGACGCCTTTTCGAGATATCGCCATAAACGTGGACCAAGGGTGACTCTAGAATGTTTGTACGATATGGATATCAAACGAAAGGTGTTACTGAGCATTTTAAGAGGGAGTGGGCATTAGGTCTATAGGTGGACGCCTTTTCGAGATATCGCCATTAGGGTGGGCCAGGGGTGACTCTAGAATGTTTGTACGATATGGGTATCAAACGAAAGGTGTTACTGAGCATTTTAAGAGGGAGTGGGCATTAGGTCTATAGGTGGACGCCTTTTCGAGATATCGCCATTAGGGTGGGCCAGGGTGACTCTAGAATGTGTTTGTACGATATGGGTATCAAATGAAAGGTGGTAATGAGTATTTTAAAAGGGAGTAATCCTTAGTTCTATAGGTGGACGCCTTTTCGAGATATCGCCATAAAGGTGGACCAAGGGTGACTCTACAATGTTTGTACGATATGGGTATCAAACGAAAGGTGTTACTGAGCATTTTAAGAGGGAGTGGGCATTAGGTCTATATGTGGACGCCTTTTCGAGATATCGCCATTAGGGTGGGCCAGGGGTGACTCTAGAATGTTTGTACGATATGGGTATCAAACGAAAGGTGTTACTGAGCATTTTAAGAGGGAGTGGGCATTAGGTCTATAGGTGGACGCCTTTTCGAGATATCGCCATTAGGGTGGGCCAGGGGTGACTCTAGAATGTTTGTACGATATGGGTATCAAACGAAAGGTGTTACTGAGCATTTTAAGAGGGAGTGGACATTAGGTATATAGGTGGTCGCCTTTTCGAGATATCGCAATTAGGGTGGGCCAGGGGTGACTCTAGAATGTTTGTACGATATGGGTATCAAACGAAAGGTGTTACTGAGCATTTTAAGAGGGAGTGGGCATTAGGTCTATAGGTGGACGCCTTTTCGAGATATCGCCATTAGGGTGGGCCAGGGTGATTCTAGAATGTGTTTGTACGATATGGATATCAAATTAAAAGTATTAATGAGGGTTTTAAAAGCGAGTGGCCCTTAGATGTATATGTAAAGGCGTTCTCGCGATATCGACCAAAATGTGGACCAGGTGATCCAGAAAATCATCTGTCGGGTACTGCTAATTTATTTATATATGCAATACCACTAACAGTATTCCTGCCAAGATTCCAAGGGCTGTTGATTTCGCCTTGTAGAACTTTTTCATTTTCTTCTACTTAATATGGTAGGTGTCACACCCATTTTACAAAGTTTTTTCCAAAGTTATATTTTGCGTCAATAAACCAATCCAGTTACCATGTTTCATCCCTTTTTTCGTAGTTGGTATAGAATTGTGGCATTTTTTTCATTTTTCGTAATTTTCGATATCGATAAAGTGGGCGTGGTTATGGTCGGATTTCGGCCATTTTTTATACCAAGATAAAGTGAGTTCAGATAAGTACGTGGGCTAAGTTTAGTAAAGATATATCGGTTTTTGCTCAAGTTATTGTGTTAAAGGCCGAGCGGAAGGACAGACGGTGGACTGTGTATAAAAACTGGGCGTGGCTTCCACCGATTTCGCCCATTTTCACAGAGAACAGTTATCGTCACAGAATCTATGCTCCTACCAAATTTGAGAAGGATTGGTAAATTTTTGTTCGATTTATGGCATTAAAAGTATTCTAGACAAACTAAATGAAAATGGGCGGATCCACGCCCATTTTGAAATTTTCTTTTATTTTTGGATTTTGTTGCATCATATCATTACTGGAGATGATTTTGACTTAATTTACTTATATACAGTAAAGATATTAACTTTTTTGTTAAAATTTGAATTTAAAAAATTTTTTTTTAAAAAGTGGGCGTGTTCTTCATCCAATTTTGCTAATTTTTATTTAGCACATATATAGTAATAGTAGTAACGTTCCTGCCCAATTTCGTCATGATATCTTCAACGACTGCCAAATTACAGCTTGCAAAACTTTTAAATTACCTTCTTGTAAAAGTGGGCGGTGCCACGCCCATTGTCCAAAATCTTACTAGTTTTCTATTCTGCGTCATAACTTCAACCCATCTACCAAGTTTCATCGCTTTAACCGCCTTTGGCAATGAATTAACGCATTTTTTCGGTTTTTCGAAATTTTCGATATCGAAAAAGTGGGCGTGGTTATAGTCCGATATCGTTCATTTTAAATAGCGATCTGAGATGAGTGCTCAGGAACCTACATACCAAATTTCATCAAGATACCTCAAAATTTACTCAAGTTATCGTGTTAACGGACGGACGGACGGACGGACGGACATGGCTCAATCAAATTTTTTTTCGATCCTGATTATTTTGATATATGGAAGTCTATATCTATCTCGATTCCTTTATATATGTACAACCAACCGTTATCCAATCAAACTTAATATACTCTGTGAGCTCTGCTCAACTGAGTATAATTAAATTGGAAAAAGTTGATGTTTCCATAAGCATGCATGCAAACTGGCCAATGGCAACCGTGCTTTGTTGTAAACAATACACACACATGTATGTTATGTACACGTACACAGACACACACATTGATTCCTACGGACTTGAGAGCTCGGTCAAACGTGCTTCGTACGACAAACGTCCGTACGTACGGCACACGTCGGTGGGTAACTGCCGCAATATACTTCCATATATCAAAATCATCAGTATCGAAAAAAAATTCGATTGAGCCATGTCCGTCCGTCCGTCCGTCCGTCTGTCCGTTAACACGATAACTTGAGTAAATTTTGAATTATCTTGATGAAATTTGGTATGTGAGTTCCTGGGCACTCATCTCAGATCGCTATTTAAAATATCGATATCGGACAATAACCACGCCCACTTTTTCGATATCGAAAATTACGAAAAATGAAAAAAATGCCATAATTATATACCAAATACGAAAAAAGGGATGAAACACGGTAATTGTATTGGTCTATTGACGCAAAATATAACTTTAGAAAAAAACTTGGTAAAATGGGTGTGACACCTACCATATTAAGTAGAAGAAAATGAAAAAGTTTTGCAGGGCGAAATCAAAAGCCCTTGGAATCTTGGAAGGAATACTGTTCTGGGTATTACATATATAAATAAATTAGCGGTACCCGACAGATGATGTTCTGGATCACCCTGGTCCACATTTTGGTCGATATCTCGAAAACACCTTCACATATACAACTAAGGGCCACTCCCTTTTAAAACCCTCATTAATACCTTTAACTTGATACTCATATCGTACAAACACATTCTAGAGTAACCGCTGGTCCACGTTTATGGCGAGATCTGGAAAAGGCGTCCACATATAGAACTAAAGCCCACTTTTTTTTCAAATACTCATTAACACCTTTCATTTGATACCCATATCGTACAAAAAAATTCTAGTCACCCCTGGCCCACCTTTATGGCGATATATCGAAAAGGCATCCACCTATAGAACTAAGGCCCACTCCCTTTTAAAATACTCATTAACACCTTTCATTTGATACCCATATCGTACAAACAAATTCTAGAGTCACCTCTGGTCCACCTTTATGGCGATATCTTGAAAAGGCGTCCACCTATAGAACTAAGGCCCACGCCCTTTCAAAATACTCATTAACACCTTTCATTTGATACCCATATTGTACAAACGCATTCTAGAATCACCCCTGGTCCACGTTTATGGCGATATCCCGAAAAGGCTTCCACCCATAGAACTAAGACCCACTCCCTTTTAAAACACTTATTAACACCTTTCGTTTGATACCCATATTGTACAAACGCATTCTAGTGTCAAACCTGGTCCACTTTTATAACGATATACCGAAAAGGCGTCCACCTATAGAACTAAGGCCCCTCCCTTTTAAAATACTCATTAACACCTTTCATTTGACACCCATATATTACCCATATATTACAAACAAATTCTAGAGTCACCCCTGGTCCAACTTTATGGCGATATCTTGAAAAGGCGTCCACCTATAGAACTAAGGACCACGCCCTTTCAAAATACTCATTAACACCTTTCATTTGATACCCATATTGTACAAACGCATTCTAGAATCACCCCTGGTCCACGTTTATGGCGATATCCCGAAAAGGCTTCCACCCATAGAACTAAGGCCCACGCCCTTTTAAAATACTCATTAACACCTTTCATTTGATACCCATATCGTACAAACAAATTCTAGAGTCACCCCTGGTCCATCTTTATGGCGATATCTCGAAAAGGCGTCCACCTATAGAACTTAGGCCCACGCCCTTTTAAAATACTCATTAATACCTTTCATTTGATACCCATATCGTACAAATAATTTTTTATACAGATAAGTTGATAAGCTGCTTGCGTGAATACCCCAATACACTTTTGTGTTTTGTGTAGCAATGTGTTATTTATTATATTTATATATATATGCAAAACAAGTCCTAATTTTTGTTTAATTTACGGATAATTTAAAAGTTGATGCACCAATGAGCGCTTATATAAACAAACCACACGACAATCATTCAAAACGCAAAAGGGTCGCTTAGCAAACCGAAAGTACGATAATGCAATTAAACATCTTAAAAATAAGGAAAATATTGGAAGTGCTGGGAATACACAAAATAACAAAACGAATGATGGCAAAAAGTCACCAAATTAGTAACGATATTATTTATAAGAAAAATATGTGCATAAAATGGACTTCGTATTTTAGTTTGTTTTTTAATCCTTTTTGACGTTTTTTTAACAATTTTTCAGTTTTTTTATTAATTATAAGAAAGAGTATGTACATACGTACTTATATATGTGGGTTAGGTTTGTGGATGCCCCCATATAATTGTGTATGCTTAATATCTAGTATGAAATTGTAGTTGCCGCTTTAGTTTTTTGAAACTTTTTTGATGAAATATTTCACATAAATTTGTTAATTTCAAAAATAGCTAAATAAAAATAAACATTTTAAAACTGGAATAAATGAAAATACATAATTTACTTTGCTGTTTCCCTGCCTTTGAATTGTACACTAAGTTGTACAGTGATTCTGTTCCAAGAGCACTTACCATTTCAGAATTGTGTATCGTTCTGTGGGTGTTCTACCTACACTGCCGATTACAATTGCATAAATGTACATGTGCTTAACTGCAATGTGTTGACTATACTTTACCACTTCGATTACAAGTACACGAATTGTTATAGTGGCTGTATTATAAGGTTCCTTACCCTTTAGAAAGCGTGTATCGTTAAGTGGAGGACCTCTCTATAATGCCGATAACAATTTCAAAAATGTGTGCCCTAGAGTAATAAACATCCGAAGATTGTTCGGAGATCGTTTACTTACTCCATTACCAGTGACGATGTAAGTAATCAGTTCTGTCCACAAAGCGGCCATGCTTATGGAAAAGTAACATTGATTGTAACTGATTCTTGAAGGTAAGCTGAATGCGAAGTGTTGGAGAAGTATTGGATTTCGTAATGCAGATTTTCGCCGCTGGGTACTAACACATTCTCAATTTGGTAATCGTGTATATGTAGTGGTGCCCACTGCTGATCCTATACCTATTCTTTGCATTGCCAACGGCACTTCGCCATTCGTACCGTCAGATGGTGTGAATGTGCATAATACATGCTCTTTAACAGATGTTACTAAGAGTTATGCAATTCCTGCTAATAATGCTATCGTAAGCAACGTATCTTCTGCCGATGGAACTGTTATTGCTTCGACTTGTGCTCCATCGTTTGCATACGTTGTCGCTAACATTGTGGATGCATCGGTTTCTTCAGCTGACGATGTTTATAGTCGTGCTAATGCTACTAATACTTCTACGAATGCGGGTAAATCATATGCTGCTGATACTGCTAATGCTAAAGCATCCCTTGAAGCTTGCTCCGTAGACGTCCCAATTAAACTGGACGAAATTAAGCAAAGACGAGAGGTGCACATGATCTTCTTATTTAATGTGTGCATATTGTGGAGTTCCAGCAAGCATAACGGTAAGTTCTGTGAACTACTGAAATATTGTGATTTTATGTACATATATACCTATATTCGTAACATATATTTGCATGTAAAACTTGTGCGTTAATTTGTATGATTTGATCGGGGATTGCCCATATTGCTTTTTTTAAATGTATGAAAACATTTATTTGAAGCAATTTTTATACTCAGTTGAGCAGAGCTCACAGAGTATATTAGCTTTGATTGGATAACGGTTGGTTGTACAGGTATAAAGGAATCGAGATAGATATTTGCGGCAGTTACTCACGAACGTACGTACCAAAAACGTGTCAGCTGACACGACCTATCTTATGAGTGTGCAATGTAAACGAAAACTTACCGACGTGCAACGCCCGTACGTACGTAGCCCGAAACGTAGAAATCAAAACAATTTTGATTTTTTCCGTAAGAACGTGTCAGTTGATCGCTCTCTCACTAGACAGAGTTGCCTAGTAAACTTTTGTGCGCTAATTTTTGACCGTTTGCAATTTTATGCAAAAACACCTAATTAAAGTTTGAAAAATTGTGAAAATAATTCGAAATAATTATGTAAAAGTGCTGATTATAAATATGAAATCTATTTATACTTATTTAATATGTATTCCGGCCTTTTACAATATCAAAAATTAAATTGGAAAAAGTTGATGTTTCCATAAGCACGCATGCAAACTGGCCAATGGCAACAGTGCTTTGTTGTAAACAATACACACACATGTATGTTATGTACACGTACACAGACACACACATTGATTCCTACGGACTTGAGAGCTCGGTCAAACGTGCTTCGTACGACAAACGTCCGTACGTACGGCACACGTCGGTGGGTAACTGCCGCAATATACTTCCATATATCAAAATCATCAGTATCGAAAAAAAATTCGATTGAGCCATGTCCGTCCGTCCGTCCGTCCGTCTGTCCGTTAACTTGAGTAAATTTTGAATTATCTTGATGAAATTTGGTATGTGAGTTCCTGGGCACTCATCTCAGATCGCTATTTAAAATATCGATATCGGACAATAACCACGCCCACTTTTTCGATATCGAAAATTTCGAAAAATCGAAAAAGTGCGATAATTCATTACCAAATACGGATTAAGCAATGAAAATTGGTAGGTGAGTTGAACTTATGACGCAGAATAGAAAACTAGTAAAATTTTGGACAACGGGCGTGGCACCGCCCACTTTTAAAAGAAGGTAATTTAGAAGTTTTGCAAGCTGTAATTTCGCAGTCGTTGAAGATATCATGATGAAATTTGGCAGAAACGTTACTCTTATTACTATATGTCTGCTTAATAAAAATTAGCAAAATCGGAGAACGACCACGCCCACTTTAAAAAATTTTTTTTTTTATATCAAATTTTAAAAGAAAAGTTAATATCTTTACAGTATATAAGTAAATTATGTCAACATTCAACTCCAGTAATGATATGTTGCAACTAAATACAAAAATATAAAAAAAATTAAAAATGGGCGTGGCTCCGCCCTTTTTCATTTAATTTGTCTAGGATACTTTTAATGCCATAAGTCGAACAAAAATTTACCAATCCTTGTGAAATTTGGTAGAGGCTTAGATTCTAGGACGATAACTGTTTTCTGTGAAAAAGGGTGAAATCGGTTGAAGCCACGCCCAGTTTTTATACACAGTCGACCGTCTGTCATTCCGCTCGGCCGGTAACACGATAACTTGAGCAAAAATCGATATATCTTTACTAAACTTAGTTCACGTACTTATCTGAACTCACTTTGAATTGGTGTAAAAAATGGCCGAAATCCGACTATGACCACGCCCACTTTTTCGATATCGAAAATTACGAAAAATGAAAAAAATGCCATAATTATATACCAAATACGAAAAAAGGGATGAAACACGGTAATTGTATTGGTCTATTGACGCAAAATATAACTTTAGAAAAAAACTTGGTAAAATGGGTGTGACACCTACCATATTAAGTAGAAGAAAATGAAAAAGTTTTGCAGGGCGAAATCAAAAGCCCTTGGAATCTTGGAAGGAATACTGTTCTGGGTATTACATATATAAATAAATTAGCGGTACCCGACAGATGATGTTCTGGATCACCCTGGTCCACATTTTGGTCGATATCTCGAAAACGCCTTCACATATACAACTAAGGGCCACTCCCTTTTAAAACCCTCATTAATACCTTTAACTTGATACCCATATCGTACAAACACATTCTAGAGTCACCGCTGGTCCACGTTTATGGCGAGATCTCGAAAAGGCGTCCACATATAGAACTAAAGCCCACTTTTTTTTCAAATACTCATTAACACCTTTCATTTGATACCCATATCGTACAAAAAAATTCTAGAGTCACCCCTGGCCCACCTTTATGGCGATATATCGAAAAGGCATCCACCTATAGAACTAAGGCCCACTCCCTTTTAAAATACTCATTAACACCTTTCATTTGATACCCATATCGTACAAACAAATTCTAGAGTCACCTCTGGCCCACCTTTATGGCGATATCTTGAAAAGGCGTCCACCTATAGAACTAAGGCCCACGCCCTTTCAAAATACTCATTAACACCTTTCATTTGATACCCATATTGTACAAACGCATTCTAGAATCACCCCTGGTCCACGTTTATGGCGATATCCCGAAAAGGCTTCCACCCATAGAACTAAGACCCACTCCCCTTTAAAACACTTATTAACACCTTTCGTTTGATACCCATATTGTACAAACGCATTCTAGTGTCAAACCTGGTCCACTTTTATAACGATATACCGAAAAGGCGTCCACCTATAGAACTAAGGCCCCTCCCTTTTAAAATACTCATTAACACCTTTCATTTGACACCCATATATTACCCATATATTACAAACAAATTCTAGAGTCACCCCTGGTCCAACTTTATGGCGATATCTTGAAAAGGCATCCACCTATAGAACTAAGGCCCACGCCCTTTCAAAATACTCATTAACACCTTTCATTTGATACCCATATTTTACAAACGCATTCTAGAATCACCCCTGGTCCACGTTTATGGCGATATCCCGAAAAGGCTTCCACCCATAGAACTAAGGCCCACGCCCTTTTAAAATACTCATTAACACCTTTCATTTGATACCCATATCGTACAAACAAATTCTAGAGTCACCCCTGGTCCATCTTTATGGCGATATCTCGAAAAGGCGTCCACCTATAGAACTTAGGCCCACGCCCTTTTAAAATACTCATTAATACCTTTCATTTGATACCCATATCGTACAAACAAATTCTAGAGTCACCCCTGGTCCACCTTTATGGCGATATCTCGAAAAGGCGTCCACCTATAGAACTTAGGCCCACTCCCTTTTAAAATTATCATTAACATATTTCATTTGATACCCATATCGTACAAACAAATTCTAGAGTCAGGCCTGGTCCACCTTTATGGCGATATCCCTAAATGGCGTCCACCTATAGAACTATGGCCCACTCCCTCTTAAAATACTCTTTAATACCTTCCATTTGATACACATGTCATACAAGCACATTCCAGGGTTACCCTAGGTTCTTTTTACTACATGGTGATTTTCCCTTATTTTGTCTCCACAGCTCTCAACTGAGTATGTAATGTTCGGTTACACCCGAACTTAGCCTTCCTTACTTGTTTACATTCACTTAGATTGTATGCTGGCTTGAAATGAAGAAATTTCTATGCAGATTTTAAAACTTCGTGAAAGTTCGTGTGAAATACATACTTATATACATACATGTATTCATACTTTTATATATATACATGTTTTCCTTATATCGCTTTGTGGCACGCGTCAGTCGATTATTCGTGTGAAGATTGTGCGCTGTTCATTTTAGTGAAAAAATTTAAAAATAAATAACAAAAAACAAATTTATACTATTTAAGAGAGCTTTTCAATTAAATTACTTAGATTTATTATAATAATAGGTTTCTTCTTACTTAATGTGGGCATATTGTGGAGTTCCAGCAAGCATAACGGTAAGTTCTGTGAACTACTGAAAAACTGTGATTTTATGTACATATATACCTGTATTCGTAACATCAATTTGCATGTAAAACTTGTGGGGTCAAACAAGCGAAATCTGCGAAACATCTTTAAAATCTCGAGTTATGTTGGACAATATCACACATATGAAAAATTTCCTAACTATGTATCATAGGAAAGGAAGAAGTTTTCTTCCCTTTAAAAGAGTTTTTTATCGTAACTCAAGATTTTGGGTGTGTTTGCAAAATCTCCTACCCCAACTGCAACCACCGTGGTGTGATGGTAGCGTGCTCCGCCTACCACGCCGAATGCCCTGGGTTCACACCGCCGGCAAAGCAACATCAAAATTTTGGAAATAAGGTTTTTCAATTAGAAGAAAATTTTTCTAAGCGGGGTCGCCCCTCGGCAGTGTTTGGCAAGCACTCCGAGTGTATTTCTGCCATGAAAAGCTCTCAGTGAAAACTCATCTGCCTCGCAGATGCCGTTCGAAGTAGGCATAAAATAAGTAGGTCGCGTCCCGCCAATTTGTAGGAAAAATTAAATAAGGAGCACGACAAAAATTGGAAGGAAGCTCGGCCTCAAATCTCTTCGGAGGCTATCGCGCCTTACATTTATTTATTTATTTTTTAATTCATGTAGTACTCGACGAGACCTGCAAGAAAAAGATCATTTCCCAGGCATATATAATGGGTATTCACGTGAGCCTAGTTATCAGCTTATAGGCTTATGTGGTATATTTTTTACATTATTTCCATAAACAAAAAAACTAGAGGCAAATAATTTTTTATACAGATAAGTTGATAAGCTGCTTGCGTGAATACCCCAATACACTTTTGTGTTTTGTGTAGCAATGTGTTATTTATTATATTTATATATATATGCAAAACAAGTCCTAATTTTTGTTTAATTTACAGATAATTTAAAAGTTGATGCACCAATGAGCGCTTATATAAACAAACCACACGACAATCATTCAAAACGCAAAAGGGTCGCTTAGCAAACCGAAAGTACGATAATGCAATTAAACATCTTAAAAATAAGGAAAATATTGGAAGTGCTGGGAATACACAAAATAACAAAACGAATGATGGCAAAAAGTCACCAAATTAGTAACGATATTATTTATAAGAAAAATATGTGCATAAAATGGACTTCGTATTTTAGTTTGTTTTTTAATCCTTTTTGACGTTTTTTTAACAATTTTTCAGTTTTTTTATTAATTATAAGAAAGAGTATGTACATACGTACTTATATATGTGGGTTAGGTTTGTGGATGCCCCCATATAATTGTGTATGCTTAATATCTAGTATGAAATTGTAGTTGCCGCTTTAGTTTTTTGAAACTTTTTTGATGAAATATTTCACATAAATTTGTTAATTTCAAAAATAGCTAAATAAAAATAAACATTTTAAAACTGGAATAAATGAAAATACATAATTTACTTTGCTGTTTCCCTGCCTTTGAATTGTACACTAAGTTGTACAGTGATTCTGTTCCAAGAGCACTTACCATTTCAGAATTGTGTATCGTTCTGTGGGTGTTCTACCTACACTGCCGATTACAATTGCATAAATGTACATGTGCTTAACTGCAATGTGTTGACTATACTTTACCACTTCGATTACAAGTACACGAATTGTTATAGTGGCTGTATTATAAGGTTCCTTACCCTTTAGAAAGCGTGTATCGTTAAGTGGAGGACCTCTCTATAATGCCGATAACAATTTCAAAAATGTGTGCCCTAGAGTAATAAACATCCGAAGATTGTTCGGAGATCGTTTACTTACTCCATTACCAGTGACGATGTAAGTAATCAGTTCTGTCCACAAAGCGGCCATGCTTATGGAAAAGTAACATTGATTGTAACTGATTCTTGAAGGTAAGCTGAATGCGAAGTGTTGGAGAAGTATTGGATTTCGTAATGCAGATTTTCGCCGCTGGGTACTAACACATTCTCAATTTGGTAATCGTGTATATGTAGTGGTGCCCACTGCTGATCCTATACCTATTCTTTGCATTGCCAACGGCACTTCGCCATTCGTACCGTCAGATGGTGTGAATGTGCATAATACATGCTCTTTAACAGATGTTACTAAGAGTTATGCAATTCCTGCTAATAATGCTATCGTAAGCAACGTATCTTCTGCCGATGGAACTGTTATTGCTTCGACTTGTGCTCCATCGTTTGCATACGTTGTCGCTAACATTGTGGATGCATCGGTTTCTTCAGCTGACGATGTTTATAGTCGTGCTAATGCTACTAATACTTCTACGAATGCGGGTAAATCATATGCTGCTGATACTGCTAATGCTAAAGCATCCCTTGAAGCTTGCTCCGTAGACGTCCCAATTAAACTGGACGAAATTAAGCAAAGACGAGAGGTGCACATGATCTTCTTATTTAATGTGTGCATATTGTGGAGTTCCAGCAAGCATAACGGTAAGTTCTGTGAACTACTGAAATATTGTGATTTTATGTACATATATACCTATATTCGTAACATATATTTGCATGTAAAACTTGTGCGTTAATTTGTATGATTTGATCGGGGATTGCCCATATTGCTTTTTTTAAATGTATGAAAACATTTATTTGAAGCAATTTTTATACTCAGTTGAGCAGAGCTCACAGAGTATATTAGCTTTGATTGGATAACGGTTGGTTGTACAGGTATAAAGGAATCGAGATAGATATTTGCGGCAGTTACTCACGAACGTACGTACCAAAAACGTGTCAGCTGACACGACCTATCTTATGAGTGTGCAATGTAAACGAAAACTTACCGACGTGCAACGCCCGTACGTACGTAGCCCGAAACGTAGAAATCAAAACAATTTTGATTTTTTCCGTAAGAACGTGTCAGTTGATCGCTCTCTCACTAGACAGAGTTGCCTAGTAAACTTTTGTGCGCTAATTTTTGACCGTTTGCAATTTTACGCAAAAACACCTAATTAAAGTTTGAAAAATTGTGAAAATAATTCGAAATAATTATGTAAAAGTGCTGATTATAAATATGAAATCTATTTATACTTATTTAATATGTATTCCGGCCTTTTACAATATCAAAAATTAAATTGGAAAAAGTTGATGTTTCCATCAGCATGCATGCAAACTGGCCAATGGCAACAGTGCTTTGTTGTAAACAATCCACACACATGTATGTTATGTACACGTACACAGACACACACATTGATTCCTACGGACTTGAGAGCTCGGTCAAACGTGCTTCGTACGACAAACGTCCGTACGTACGGCACACGTCGGTGGGTAACTGCCGCAATATACTTCCATATATCAAAATCATCAGTATCGAAAAAAAATTCGATTGAGCCATGTCCGTCCGTCCGTCCGTCCGTCTGTCCGTTAACACGATAACTTGAGTAAATTTTGAATTATCTTGATGAAATTTGGTATGTGAGTTCCTGGGCACTCATCTCAGATCGCTATTTAAAATATCGATATCGGACAATAACCACGCCCACTTTTTCGATATCGAAAATTTCGAAAAATCGAAAAAGTGCGATAATTCATTACCAAATACGGATTAAGCAATGAAAATTGGTAGGTGAGTTGAACTTATGACGCAGAATAGAAAACTAGTAAAATTTTGGACAACGGGCGTGGCACCGCCCACTTTTAAAAGAAGGTAATTTAGAAGTTTTGCAAGCTGTAATTTCGCAGTCGTTGAAGATATCATGATGAAATTTGGCAGAAACGTTACTCTTATTACTATATGTCTGCTTAATAAAAATTAGCAAAATCGGAGAACGACCACGCCCACTTTAAAAAATTTTTTTTTTTATATCAAATTTTAAAAGAAAAGTTAATATCTTTACAGTATATAAGTAAATTATGTCAACATTCAACCCCAGTAATGATATGTTGCAACTAAATACAAAAATATAAAAAAATTTAAAAATGGGCGTGGCTCCGCCCTTTTTCATTTAATTTGTCTAGGATACTTTTAATGCCATAAGTCGAACAAAAATTTACCAATCCTTGTGAAATTTGGTAGAGGCTTAGATTCTAGGACGATAACTGTTTTCTGTGAAAAAGGGTGAAATCGGTTGAAGCCACGCCCAGTTTTTATACACAGTCGACCGTCTGTCATTCCGCTCGGCCGTTAACACGATAACTTGAGCAAAAATCGATATATCTTTACTAAACTTAGTTCACGTACTTATCTGAACTCACTTTGAATTGGTGTAAAAAATGGCCGAAATCCGACTATGACCACGCCCACTTTTTCGATATCGCATAATACATGCTCTTTAACAGATGTTACTAAGGGTTATGCAATTCCTGCTAATAATGCTATCGTAAGCAACGTATCTTCTGCCGATGGAACTGTTATTGCTTCGACTTGTGCTCCATCGTTTGCATACGTTGTCGCTAACATTGTGGATGCATCGGTTTCTTCAGCTGACGATGTTTATAGTCGTGCTAATGCTACTAATACTTCTACGAATGCGGGTAAATCATATGCTGCTGATACTGCTAATGCTAAAGCATCCCTTGATGCTTGCTCCGTAGACGTCCCAATTAAACTGGACGAAATTAAGCAAAGACGAGAGGTGCACATGATCTTCTTATTTAATGTGTGCATATTGTGGAGTTCCAGCAAGCATAACGGTAAGTCTGTGAACTACTGAAATATTGTGATTTTATGTACATATATACCTATATTCGTAACATATATTTGCATGTAAAACTTGTGCGTTAATTTGTATGATTTGATCGGGGATTGCCCATATTGCTTTTTTTAAATGTATGAAAACATTTATTTGAAGCAATTTTTATACTCAGTTGAGCAGAGCTCACAGAGTATATTAGCTTTGATTGGATAACGGTTGGTTGTACAGGTATAAAGGAATCGAGATAGATATTTGCGGCAGTTACTCACGAACGTACGTACCAAAAACGTGTCAGCTGACACGACCTATCTTATGAGTGTGCAATGTAAACGAAAACTTACCGACGTGCAACGCCCGTACGTACGTAGCACGGAACGTAGAAATCAAAACAATTTTGATTTTTTCCGTAAGAACGTGTCAGCTGATCGCTCTCTCACTAGACAGAGTTGCCTAGTAAACTTTTGTGCGCTAATTTTTGACCGTTTGCAATTTTACGCAAAAACACCTAATTAAAGTTTGAAAAATTGTGAAAATAATTCGAAATAATTATGTAAAAGTGCTGATTATAAATATGAAATCTATTTATACTTATTTAATATGTATTCCGGCCTTTTACAATATCAAAAATTAAATTGGAAAAAGTTGATGTTTCCATAAGCATGCATGCAAACTGGCCAATGGCAACAGTGCTTTGTTGTAAACAATACACACACATGTATGTTATGTACACGTACACAGACACACACATTGATTCCTACGGACTTGAGAGCTCGGTCAAACGTGCTTCGTACGACAAACGTCCGTACGTACGGCACACGTCGGTGGGTAACTGCCGCAATATACTTCCATATATCAAAATCATCAGTATCGAAAAAAAATTCGATTGAGCCATGTCCGTCCGTCCGTCCGTCCGTCTGTCCGTTAACACGATAACTTGAGTAAATTTTGAATTATCTTGATGAAATTTGGTATGTGAGTTCCTGGGCACTCATCTCAGATCGCTATTTAAAATATCGATATCGGACAATAACCACGCCCACTTTTTCGATATCGAAAATTTCGAAAAATCGAAAAAGTGCGATAATTCATTACCAAATACGGATTAAGCAATGAAAATTGGTAGGTGAGTTGAACTTATGACGCAGAATAGAAAACTAGTAAAATTTTGGACAACGGGCGTGGCACCGCCCACTTTTAAAAGAAGGTAATTTAGAAGTTTTGCAAGCTGTAATTTCGCAGTCGTTGAAGATATCATGATGAAATTTGGCAGAAACGTTACTCTTATTACTATATGTCTGCTTAATAAAAATTAGCAAAATCGGAGAACGACCACGCCCACTTTAAAAAATTTTTTTTTTTATATCAAATTTTAAAAGAAAAGTTAATATCTTTACAGTATATAAGTAAATTATGTCAACATTCAACCCCAGTAATGATATGTTGCAACTAAATACAAAAATATAAAAAAATTTAAAAATGGGCGTGGCTCCGCCCTTTTTCATTTAATTTGTCTAGGATACTTTTAATGCCATAAGTCGAACAAAAATTTACCAATCCTTGTGAAATTTGGTAGAGGCTTAGATTCTAGGACGATAACTGTTTTCTGTGAAAAAGGGTGAAATCGGTTGAAGCCACGCCCAGTTTTTATACACAGTCGACCGTCTGTCATTCCGCTCGGCCGTTAACACGATAACTTGAGCAAAAATCGATATATCTTTACTAAACTTAGTTCACGTACTTATCTGAACTCACTTTGAATTGGTGTAAAAAATGGCCGAAATCCGACTATGACCACGCCCACTTTTTCGATATCGCATAATACATGCTCTTTAACAGATGTTACTAAGGGTTATGCAATTCCTGCTAATAATGCTATCGTAAGCAACGTATCTTCTGCCGATGGAACTGTTATTGCTTCGACTTGTGCTCCATCGTTTGCATACGTTGTCGCTAACATTGTGGATGCATCGGTTTCTTCAGCTGACGATGTTTATAGTCGTGCTAATGCTACTAATACTTCTACGAATGCGGGTAAATCATATGCTGCTGATACTGCTAATGCTAAAGCATCCCTTGATGCTTGCTCCGTAGACGTCCCAATTAAACTGGACGAAATTAAGCAAAGACGAGAGGTGCACATGATCTTCTTATTTAATGTGTGCATATTGTGGAGTTCCAGCAAGCATAACGGTAAGTCTGTGAACTACTGAAATATTGTGATTTTATGTACATATATACCTATATTCGTAACATATATTTGCATGTAAAACTTGTGCGTTAATTTGTATGATTTGATCGGGGATTGCCCATATTGCTTTTTTTAAATGTATGAAAACATTTATTTGAAGCAATTTTTATACTCAGTTGAGCAGAGCTCACAGAGTATATTAGCTTTGATTGGATAACGGTTGGTTGTACAGGTATAAAGGAATCGAGATAGATATTTGCGGCAGTTACTCACGAACGTACGTACCAAAAACGTGTCAGCTGACACGACCTATCTTATGAGTGTGCAATGTAAACGAAAACTTACCGACGTGCAACGCCCGTACGTACGTAGCACGGAACGTAGAAATCAAAACAATTTTGATTTTTTCCGTAAGAACGTGTCAGCTGATCGCTCTCTCACTAGACAGAGTTGCCTAGTAAACTTTTGTGCGCTAATTTTTGACCGTTTGCAATTTTATGCAAAAACACCTAATTAAAGTTTGAAAAATTGTGAAAATAATTCGAAATAATTATGTAAAAGTGCTGATTATAAATATGTTATCTATTTATACTTATTTAATATGTATTCCGGCCTTGTACAATATCAAAAATTAAATTGGAAAAAGTTGATGTTTCCATAAGCATGCATGCAAACTGGCCAATGGCAACAGTGCTTTGTTGTAAACAATACACACACATGTATGTTATGTACACGTACACAGACGCACACATTGATTCCTACGGACTTGAGAGTTCGGTCAAACGTGCTTCGTACGACTAACGTCCGTACGTACGGCACACGTCGGTGGGTAACTGCCGCAATATACTTCCATATATCAAAATCATCAGTATCGAAAAAAAATTCGATTGAGCCATGTCCGTCCGTCCGTCCGTCCGTCTGTCCGTTAACACGATAACTTGAGTAAATTTTGAATTATCTTGATGAAATTTGGTATGTGAGTTCCTGGGCACTCATCTCAGATCGCTATTTAAAATGAACGATATCGGACAATAACCACGCCCACTTTTTCGATATCGAAAATTTCGAAAAATCGAAAAAGTGCGATAATTCATTACCAAATACGGATTAAGCAATGAAAATTGGTAGGTGAGTTGAACTTATGACGCAGAATAGAAAACTAGTAAAATTTTGGACAACGGGCGTGGCACCGCCCACTTTTAAAAGAAGTTAATTTAGAAGTTTTGCAAGCTGTAATTTTGCAGTCGTTGAAGATATCATGATGAAATTTGGCAGAAACGTTACTCTTATTACTATATGTCTGCTTAATAAAAATTAGCAAAATCGGAGAACGACCACGCACACTTTTAAAAAATTTTTTTTTTATATCAAATTTTAAAAGAAAAGTTAATATCTTTACAGTATATAAGTAAATTATGTCAACATTCAACTCCAGTAATGATATGTTGCAACTAAATACAAAAATATAAAAAAATTTCAAAATGGGCGTGGCTCCGCCCTTTTTCATTTAATTTGTCTAGGATACTTTTAATGCCATAAGTCGAACAAAAATTTACCAATCCTTGTGAAATTTGGTAGAGGCTTAGATTCTAGGACGATAACTGTTTTCTGTGAAAAAGGGCGAAATCGGTTGAAGCCACGCCCAGTTTTTATACACAGTCGACCGTCTGTCATTCCGCTCGGCCGTTAACACGATAACTTGAGCAAAAATCGATATATCTTTACTAAACTTAGTTCACGTACTTATCTGAACTCACTTTGTATTGGTGTAAAAAATGGCCGAAATCCGACTATGACCACGCCCACTTTTTCGATATCGAAAATTACGAAAAATTAAAAAAATGCCATAATTATATACCAAATACGAAAAAAGGGATGAAACACGGTAATTGTATTGGTCTATTGACGCAAAATATAACTTTAGAAAAAAACTTGGTAAAATGGGTGTGACACCTACCATATTCAGTAGAAGAAAATGAAAAAGTTTTGCAGGGCGAAATCAAAAGCTCTTGGAATCTTGGAAGGAATACTGTTCGTGGTATTACATATATAAATAAATTAGCGGTACCCGACGGATGATGTTCTGGATCACCCTGGTCCACATTTTGGTCGATATCTCGAAAACGCCTTCACATATACAACTAAGGGCCACTCCCTTTTAAAACCCTCATTAATACCTTTAACTTGATACCCATATCGTACAAACACATTCTAGAGTCACCCCTGGTCCACGTTTATGGCGAGATCTCGATTCCCTTTTAAAATACTCATTAACACCTTTCATTTGATACCCATATCGTACAAACAAATTCTAGAGTCACCTCTGGTCCACCTTTATGGCGATATCTTGAAAAGGCGTCCACATATAGAACTAAAGCCCACTTTTTTTTCAAATACTCATTAACACCTTTCATTTGATACCCATATCGTACAAAAAAATTCTAGAGTCACCCCTGGCCCACCTTTATGGCGATATCTCGATTCCCTTTTAAAATACTCATTAACACCTTTCATTTGATACCCATATCGTACAAACAAATTCTAGAGTCACCTCTGGTCCACCTTTATGGCGATATCTTGAAAAGGCGTCCACCTATAGAAGTAAGGCCCACGCGCTTTCAAAATACTCATTAACACCTTTCATTTGATACCCATATTGTACAAACGCATTCTAGAATCACCCCTGGTCCACGTTTATGGCGATATCCCGAAAAGGCTTCCACCCATAGAACTAAGACCCACTCCCTTTTAAAACACTTATTAACACCTTTCGTTTGATACCCATATTGTACAAACGCATTCTAGTGTCAAACCTGGTCCACTTTTATAACGATATACCGAAAAGGCGTCCACCTATAGAACTAAGGCCCCTCCCTTTTAAAATACTCATTAACACCTTTCATTTGACACCCATATATTACCCATATATTACAAATAAATTGTAGAGTCACCCCTGGTCCACCTTTATGGCGATATCTCGAAAAGGCGTCCACATATAGAACTAAGGCCAACGCCCTCTTAAAATACTTATTAACACCTTTCAATTGATACTCATATCGTACAAACAAATTCTAGAGTCACCCCTGGTCCATCTTTATGGCGATATCTCGAAAAGGCGTCCATCTATAAAACTTAGGCCCACGCCCTTTTAAAACACTCATTAATACCTTACATTTGATACCCATATCGTACAAAATATATTCTAGAGTCACCCCTGGTCCACCTTTATGGCGATATCTCGAAAAGGCGTCCACCTATAGAACTTAGGCCCACTCCCTTTTAAAATTATCATTAACACATTTCATTTGATACCCATATCGTACAAACAAATTCTAGAGTCAGGCCTGGTTCACCTTTATGGCGATATCCCTAAATGGCGTACATCTATAGAACTATGGCCCACTTCCTCTTAAAATACTCTTTAATACCTTCCATTTGATACATATGTCATACAAACACATTCCAGGGTTACCCTAGGTTCTTTTTACAACATGGTGATTTTCCCTTACTTTGTCTCCACAGCTCTCAACTGAGTATGTAATGTTCGGGTAACCCGAACTTAGCCTTCCTTACTTGTTAATTTTATAATTTATTTAATAATTTGGGAAAAATTTAAACAACGTGACATCAGGACGGACAAGGCGACAGCTGTTGCGATTATACCTTGTAAATCTCTTCAAAGCCTTTTCTCCCGGGAGTGGGAGTTGAACCCGCACTCCTACGATAGTTGAAATGGTTACAAACGCATTCAGCTACGTCATGCCTTAGTTGTTGGAAAGTGTTTCCCAATTGCCTTCTTTTGCATATTTTAATCTTTTACACATTGCATACTTCATATGCAATTATGTGTCAAAGCTATGCTTGTTGGTACGGCGGTTTTCAAAGAAACTTTGGTATTTGGTGCTGTTTTTTTGTTCTATTTATAGAACTACAACGAATTAACCAATTTTGTCTGTTTGTATAAACGCGCAGTATCAGCTTATAGCTAAAAACATTTTCGTTGTTTACTTAGTAATATTTGTTTACTTAGTAATATTACTACTATTCCAATACAAAAAGGAAAATTAATATGAGTAGCAAAAAGGGGTTAAGCAAGCGAAATCTGCGAAACATCTTTAAAACCTTGAGTTATGTTGAACAATATCACACATATGAAAAATTTCCCAACTATGTATCATAGTAAAGGAAGAAAGTTTTCTTCCCTTTAAAAGAGTTTTTTATCGTAACTCAAGACTTTGGGTGTGTTTGCAAAATCTCCTACCCCAACTGCGACCACCATGGTGTGATGGTAGCGTGCTCCGCCTACCACGCCGAATGCCGTGGGTTCACACCCCCAGCAAAGCAACATCAAAATTTTGGAAATAAGGTTTTTCAATTAGAAGAAAATTATTTTAAGCGGGGTCGCCCTTCGGCAGTGTTTGGCAAGCACTCCGAGTGTATTTCTGCCATGAAAAGCTCTCAGTGAAAACTCATCTGCCTCGCAGATGCCGTTGGGAGTCGGCGTAAAATAAGTACGTCCCATCCCGCCAATTTGTAGGAAAAATTAAAAAAAGGAGCACGACGCAAATTTGAAGGAAGCTCGGCTTCAAATCTCTTCGGAGGTTATCGCGTCTTACATTTATTTATTTTTTTTTTTAATTCATGTTCTACTCGACGAGACCTGCAAGAAAAACATCATTTCCCAGGCATATATAATGGGTATTCACGTGAGCCTAGTTATCAGCTTATATGCTTATGTGGTATATTTTTTAATTTCCATAAACAAAATAACAAATAATTTTTCATACAGATAAGCTGCTTGCGTGAATACCCCAATACACTTTTGTGTTTTGTGTAGCACTGTGTTATTTATTATATTTATATATATATGCAAAACAAGTCCTAATTTTTGTTTAATTTACAGATAATTTAAAAGTTGATGCACCAATGAGCGCTTATATAAACAAACCACACGACAATCATTCAAAACGAAAAAAGGGCGCTTAGCAAAACGAAAGTACGATAATGCAATTAAACATCTTAAAAATAAGGAAAATATTGGAAGTGCTGGGAATACAGACAATAAAAAAATGAATGATGGGAAAAAGTCACCAAATTAGTAACGATATTACTTATAAGAAATATATGTGCATAAAATGGACTTCGTATTTTAGTTTGTTTTTTAATTCTTTTTGAAGTTTTTTTTTTTAACAATTTTTCAGTTTTTTATTAATTATAAGAAAGAGTATGCACATACGTACTTATATATGTAGGTTAGGTTTGTGGATGCCCCCCATATATATGTGTATGCATAATATCTAGTATGAAATTGCAGTTGTTGCTTTAGTTTTTTGAAATTATTTTTGATGAAATATTTCACATAAATTTGTTAATTTCAAAAATAGCTAAATAAAAGAAACATTTTAAACCTGGAATAAAGGAAAATACATAATTTACTTTGCTGTTTCCCTGCCTTTGAATTGTACACTAAGTTGTACAGTGATTCTTTTCCAAGAGCACTTACCATTTCAGAATTGTGTATCGTTCTGTGGGTGTTCTACCTACACTACCGATTACAATTGCATAAATGTACATGTGCTTAACTGCAATGTGTTGACTATACTTTACCACTTCGATTACAAGTACACGAATTTTTATAGTGGCTGTATTACCCTTACCTTACCCTTTAGAAAGCGTGTATCGTTAAGTGGAGGACCTCTCTATAATGCCGATAACAATTTCAAAAATTTGTGCCCTAGAGTAATAAACATCCGAAGATTGTTCGGAGATCGTTTACTTACTCCATTACCAGTAACGATGTAATTAATCAGTTCTGTCCACAAAGCGGCCATGCTTATGGAAAAGTAACATTGATTGTAACTGATTCTTGAAGGTAAGCTGAGCGCGAAGTGTTGGAGAAGTATTGGATTTCGTAATGCAAATCTTCGCCGCTGGGTACTAACACATTCTCAATGTGGTAATCGTGTATATGTAGCGGTGCCCACTGCTGATCCTATACCTATTCTTTGCATTGCCAACGGCACTTCGCCATTCGTACCGTCAGATGGTGTGACTGTGCATAATACATGCTCTTTAACAGATGTTACTAAGGGTTATGCAATTCCTGCTAATAATGCTATCGTAAGCAACGTATCTTCTGCCGATGGAACTGTTATTGCTTCGACTTGTGCTCCATCGTTTGCATACGTTGTCGCTAACATTGTGGATGCATCGGTTTCTTCAGCTGACGATGTTTATAGTCGTGCTAATGCTACTAATACTTCTACGAATGCAGGTAAATCATATGCTGCTGATACTGCTAATGCTAAAGCATTCCTTGAACCTTGCTCCGTAGATGTCCCAATTAGACTGGGCGAAATTAAGCGAAGGCGAGAGGTGCACATGATCGACCAAGCAGGAAAGGCGGGGGTTCAAGCGCGGGGCTGTAAAGTGTCTAAAATTATGTGTAGGTCTTACAACCTTAGACTAACAAAGTTGCTTCTATCATTAAAAAGAGAGGACTTTAGACTCATGACGGGTATTATGACTCGACACTGCCTTCTGGCATCACATGCCTTTAAATTAGGGTTGGTCAGTGATGGCAGATGTAGGAAGTGCGGGCTGGAGGAGGAAACGATCGAGCACGTTCTGTGCTCGTGCCCTGCGCTTGCCAGGCTAAGACTCCAGCTATTAGGATTGATACAGCTGTCAGATCTAGAAGCAGCAAGCGGCTTAAGTCCTAGGAAACTTCTAGTATTTGCCAAGAAGACGGAGTTATTTTATAACATAGGTCCTGGTTTTTGATAGGGTTTTTCAATTTGGTCGTTAAAACAAACTTCTGGTAACCCTACGCACTTATTCAGTCTATGTGAAGTCTATGTGAGGACCAGTTCAACCTAACCTAACCTAAGTATCAACTGCAGTGTTTCAACCTTACTAAGGAGTCGGAGTCGATTAACCGCAAATATATAAATTTTAGGATTGGTGTAGATGAATTGCACTTTGATAAATTTCTGAAGCCTGAGTTGTGGCCAGTCCAAGTGACGATCTGCTACTTCCTTTTTTTTTTTAAGGACGCAAAACTACAACAGCGGATAGTGCATAGTGTCAATCACATGCCACTCAAATATATCAAAATCTTTTTTTGTTAGTTCGTTGTTGGAGTATGATGTATTTGTCATCATCGAGACTTGGCTAAATAGCAATTTCTTAGATGCTGAATTTTTTGATCCTATGTTTTCACATTTTCCGTAAGGATAGAGGCAACATAGACTGGCTTAAATAGAGGAGGTGTTGTGCTGATTGCCGCCCGGGGCGGTCTTCAGGCTTGCTTATTTCTTTAACCCTTCGTTAGGCACGTAGTCTACAATCGTTTCAAAGTCGTGCAACTCCTTAAATTTTTCTCTTAATTTACATAAGCTTTTTAATAGCTGTTTAAAATTTATCTCTTTATCCAATTAGTGCATTCAGTGCGGGTTTGACGTGTAGTTGTAAATTATATCAAGGTCTGAACAGTGCTGGTCTACGTACGTAGACCACGTGACTAACGACGTAACTCTTTCTTGCTACAATATTACTTAAGTTCAGGTAAGTTCCGCGTATATTTTGTTACAAAAGTGCGGTAATATCACTACTTTGAGATAATATTATGTCTGATTCCAAAAAAAGACGAGTGGAAAGGAGCAAAAATCCTGAAGTACGGGAAAGATGGCTCTCCGAACTATCAAGTAGTGAAGAAAGCGCTATGGATAAAGAAGACGAGACGGAGGTTGACAAAGGTATGGATGCCAATGTGAATGCTGCTGAAGAGAGAGACCTCGAGACCGAATCCGAACTAAAAGTATCGAGCGATTATGAAATTATTTCAGACGGAATACGCGTCGTTGGCCATTGGTAATATTTTACCATTTACCAAATATCTCTGGTATAAACGCTCTTTGTGTTTATAAAGCAAATAATCCCCAAAAGAATATAAAACGCAGTGATTTTCTTGAAAAATGCCTTTTCGACCACAAATTGAAGTTAGATCAAAGAATCCTCGACTACCCATGGAAATGAGGCAGCGAGCCCATAACCTTCTTGGCATCACAAGTATTGCACCACAACCCACTCAACCACCAAGTAACTATGTTGGACGTTGTCACATTTGTCCTCGCAATATAAACAAGTATAAGCAATATAAATATAAACAAATCATTCCGAAAGTCGTGTACTAAATGCGGCAGATTTGCTTCCAAAAATCATATGAGGGGAGCTGCAAGGAATGTCTCAATGAGGAAATATAAGCAGTCTTCAGGCAACCCCAACATATAAGTTTTGTACTGAACTTTTATTTTTTTACATGAAGAAGTGAATGTTTTCATATTTTTATTTTAAGTTTTGCGACTAATAAAAACATTCTTGTAAATCGTCCATTAGTTATATTGAATTTGCAGAACATACAGAAATATTTTGGTCAAGATACTAGTTTATATTCCTCATATTGAAACACAGAATATACTTATGAAGTATTATCAAAAAACAAAAATGAATAAAACTTTTAGTCATAATATTAAAATGGTCTACGATAGTAGACCACGTGCCTAACCACATAACAGAAATCCATGTGCCTAACGAAGTGTTAACTGATAGTGGCACGCTTCTTGATCAACTTTGTGTACGGATTCATGTCTATTTGGGTCAACTGCTCATTTATGATACATACATTCCGCCGCCTATCCCAGAAAGTATTTATAAGGCCCATGTAAATAATAGATATTTTAAATATAAAGCGAAGTATGGGAGAAACGCAGCTGTGTGTACTTGAGGATTATAATTTAAGTAATGTTAGCTGGATCTCTCTTGAAAACAATCTCTATTTATCTCCTATTAACATTAATATCTCTTATGAATCGTATCTTATTGATAATTTTGAAGGGGTGGGCTTATTTCAAATTAATAGTTTCCATAATTCTTTACACCGCACTCTTGATTTAATTTTTGTAACTAAAACATTTACTTTTGTTATCTCTGAACCTGCGTCTTCAATTTCGCCACCAAACTTGCATCACCTGCATTTAGTGCTTGATATTGAGTTCGTGGAGTATTTCTGTATTCCTACATCAAATATGAAAACATCGTGCAATTTTCGACGCTGTAATTCGCTTAAATTCTGCTTTAGGTGGGGTTGACTGGGATGCAATGTTTGGCGAAAGTGAAGTTGGAAATTCTTTCAATGTATTTAAAAATGAAACTCATAAGATTTGTGAAAAAATCGTGCCGGTATATAAAAATAAAATTTATATATCTCCATGGCACAATAGTGAGCTCAATCATCTAAAAAATTTGAGAAACAAGTTCTTTAAAAAATACAAGATTATTAATCAGCGTCTATTTTATGACTTGTATACTCATTATAAGATAAATTTTAACATCTTAATAAGTCTTCATATGCTAAGTACGTAAGAAATTTCGAGGTAAACATCAAGAATACTCAGAAGAACTTCTGGAATTACATAAACTCCATGCAGAGCGCATCTAGCATACCAAAATCAGTATGCTACAATAAGTTAGTGCTAACTCTGTTAATCTCTGTGCAGATTTTTTCTCGGCAAACTTTATCACAGATAATGACCCAGCGGCGAAGTGAGTCTGCGATCCTTCCACGTTATGCATTACGAAACCCTTACAAGTAATGTACAATCTAAAATTACCTTCTTTTTCCTTGATGTGGTTGGTGCTGTCACAGCTGCGGCGGTAATGATGGTGGTTGGTGTTGGCGATGATGTGGTTGTAGATGGTGGCGGTGACCGAATGCGTTCCTAAAGATTAGGATACTTTGCGGTACACAAAAGGGGGGTGGGGAATATTTCTCGACTCAAATTTAAGGCACTTTATTACTTTAAAGAGAAACCACGATTTAAACTTTAAGGAACTACTACTCCTTTTAATATAGTATATAAATATATATTCTTTTCACTGAGATTTACAATTTTTGTGTCACACCGAGTAGGTAAAGATTTCGAATAAGTAATTAAAAAGAAAATGTCAACAAACATATATATATATGTACATATGTACGTAAATGTCAACTGTCAACTCATCGTTGGGGTTGCCAGAGGGGCGAAACGTGAACTCTTATACTGTAATAGATATAACTATAGATATAATTCATGGATTTAACGTAATTCATGAGTCGTAAAGATAATAACTATACATCAAATAGTAATGTATAAAAAGGTTCAATGTACATATTTATATATGTAACTTAGTTACGGTAATTATAAATAAGGTACATGTTCAAATTCAATATAAAAAATTCAGGTAAAATTCAAGTTCTTTTAATTGGTTATAAAAATACGATGTTGATGGAGTTGGCTGTTGATGACTGCAATAGTCGCTCAACCATCGTCCCCGCCCTAGGCACGTTCAGCGGCTAGAGCCTCTTGCAGCTCTTGAAGAGTCCGTAGCGCATCTCGTACGAGGAGGTCAGACACCTTTCCCCGGAAAGTGGCAGTTTGCAGCCCTTGGGCGGTGCACCGAACGGTGCGTCGAGCGGCAGTAGATGCTGGCGGTTGTGCTTCGGTAGCTGGGCGAGATCGAGAGATAGCTGGGCGAGAACGGGATCGCACGGTGGGGGTAGAGGGTACCTGAGTTGGTACTACTTGGCGATCAGGCCGAGGTGCCTGGGTATGACGTGGGATGCTCGGGGTTGCATCCCGTCGATGCAGCAGAGAGTGATGTCGTAAGCCGCAAGTTCGGCAGCGATCATGTGAGCTGAATTCATCTGTGGCGTGCGATAGCGCTAAGCAATTTAGGCAGAATTTATGCGCCCTCGCGAGAATCCATCGTTGTGGCGGCTTCAGTTTCTTGAAGACGCTGCAATTGCGAAGAGCGTGGGTTTGCATGCATACGCGGCATCGTCGGTAGTCGGTTTGCAGCGGCGGGCTGCGCGCGACCACTGCTGACCGCAAGGAGTTTCGGGGGGCCCGTTGCTGATCGCGATTCATGACAATCTGAAAGTATAGTTGTAAATGTCTTTTAGGTGAGAGAAATGTTAAGGCAGGGAGTTTCAGTTGGCATTATGTTGTGAAATACGACTATTAGTGACGGTGATGTGGTAAGAGTGGACAGAGGTGGTTTGAGAGTAGCTACGAATTCTCCGGGGTTGCCCGAGAGGGTGGGCTTTTAGTCTGAGGGAGGAAACAGAGCTTGACAAGTGGTCGTGTGAGGGTGCCGGTTTGAGTACGAACGTCAACAACACGTATATGGCCGTCAGGTCCTGCATGTAATTTTTCAATACGTCCAAGGCGCCATTCAGTCGGGGGAAGTGAGTCGTCATGAATGCAGACACACTCACCGACCTTGGGTTCGGGTTGTGGATTTTTCCACTTCTGCCTTTTTTGGAGATCCTTTAGGTAGTCTTCCTTCCACCTTTTGCTGAATTGATGATGTAAGCTTTTTACCCTGTCCCATCGGTTTATAAGAGATAAATCCGCGTGATCCACTTTAGGGATAGCGAGGAGAGCGCTACCTCTGAGAAAGTGGCCGGGGGTCAGCGCGGTAAACTCGGTGGGATCTTGGGATAAAGGTGAGATAGGACGAGAGTTCAACACGGCTTCTATTCTTACCAAGAGGGTGGTAAATTCTTCAAATGTGAACTTGTGGGCACCTGCAGTCCTTTTGAAGTTCAGTTTGAAACTCTTCACTGCAGACTCCCACAAGCCGCCCATGTGGGGAGCTCCGGGCGGAATGAATTTCCAATTGATGCCCTGGGGAGAGTATTTTGCGATTACTTCTTGAGAGGCAGTTTTCATGAAGTCAACGAACTCCTTTTTCGTCGCTCTTTTAGCTCCAATAAACGTTTTGCCGTTGTCGCTCATCATTGTGGCAGGATATCCACGACGTCCGACGAAGCGAGCAAATGCTGCGAGAAAGCCATTGGTTTTTAGGTCCGAGCACAGCTCAAGGTGGACAGCTTTTGTCACGAAACAGACAAAAACGGCAACGTAGCCTCTCAGTAAGGTGTGAGACCTTAACAAGGAGGCTTTTATTTGAAAAGGCCCCGCAAAGTCGACACCGGTAGTGGTGAAAGGCGGAGCGTATGTGCATCGTTCCGGGGGCAAGGCCGCCATGATTTGCGATCGCATTTGCTGCTTGTTGAGGGTACAAGTTTTGCACTGATGGATGCATCTTCTGATGAGGGGTTTGGGTCGTGGAATATAGAGATCCTGTCTGAGGCATTGCTGCATTAGACGTATTTCGGCGTGGAGGAGAAGTTCGTGGAGGTACTGCATATAGAGGACAGCGAATCTAGATTTCTCCGATATAATAACGGGGTGTTTTTCATTGTAAGTCAACGTCGAATGAACTAGTCTACCATGAACCCTGAGGAGCCCGTTTTCATCGAGGTATGGGTTGAGGGTTAGTAGAGAGTTTCTTTTATCAATTGGTTTTGCATTTTCCAAGCATGCTCTTTCGCGAGGAAAATATGGGGTTTGCGTTAACGTCACAAGTTTATTTTTCGTTTTGCGGAGATCTTCATGAGACAGAGAGGGAGTGTAAGCGGGTTTAATGCCTCGAATTCGGTCCTTGAGATTATTAATGAACCTAAAAGCATATGCCATGACCCTGAGGGCGCGCGGAAAAGAGGAAAATCGATCCAATACATCGGGGTCATCTTCAGCTGAGTGTAGTGCTTCGACTCGGCGCATTTCAGGCGGGTTGATGCTGCGGGTAGATGGTTTGGCCAAGCTTCGGGGGGCTGGGTCAGCCACGTAGGGCCATTCCACCACAGCGAAGAATTTGCCAAGTCCATGGGTTTGCATCTTCTAGTGCCCATGTCTGCTGGATTGTCGCGACTGCCTACATGCTTCCAGGAGGCGCTTCCGACGAGATCCATTATTTCAGCTGTTCGATTGCATACGAAAGTTTTCCAAGCGTGGGGAGGCTTTTCGAGCCATGCTAACACAATTTCCGAGTCAGACCACATGTAAAGATTTTTAAGAGAGAGCTCGAGATGGGATTGTACGACGGCGATTAGTCGGGCAAGGAGTAGAGTTGCACATAGTTCTAGTCTTGGAAGACTGGTAGTGCGAAGAGGGGCAAACGAGCGAGCAGAAGGTGAGACGACGTGGTGGCACCGTGGGTTGTTCGCAGATATATAGTGGCGCTGTTTAGGCCAGCAGGCTAACCCCAAAGGAAAATTAAGGGCCGGCCACCCTAATGCAATTTAATACAGAACCGCTTATTTATTACGGCCGTTAGCACATATACTAAAAGCAAAATTGACGTTTCGTTAAGTTACCCCGCCAAAGGCCTGTTAGCTTTGGGGGGGTCAACGGAACGCGTGGAATGGAACTCGGTCACTTGGATTAAAACCGCAGCAGTTTACGCACGCTCGAACGTCTTGAAGCCGCAAGTTTAAGCCACATCAAACGTCACACCGCCAGAAAGTAGAGTTCCTGAATATATTAAAGGTAACATTGTAGCAATTGCATGCTTGCTCCTTTAAACTCTCTCTCTGTTAATTTCCACTGCATATTTTATGAAATAAAGTCTATTGGAATTTTAAAATTAATCACTGCCTTTCCTTCCTAACCTCCATCGAGAGAAATTAGTCTGGAATCCGCCAGCTCAAGTTTTCATGGTCCATCAGCGCCAGTAAAGGAATCAGAGATACAGTCCACTAACAAAAGCGATACAATTTATCAAATCCATTACTAGCAAAGCACAAATATAAGCGTTGACTACAAAGCCATTCCAGACACCAGCAACGCAATTTGTACAGCGTCAGAATTCATCACATCAATATTAAAAGCGTTTGGTTAAAAGGTATGTGCTCAAATTAAAAGTGACACAAATAAAAAGTGTTTAAGTTTTTTCATTTAAATCTTACTTACTTACTTACTTTATTGGCGCTTAACCGTCTAAACGGTTATGGCCGTCCAATAAGGCGCGCCAGTCGTTCCTTCGCTCCGCCAACCGGCGCCAATTGGTTACACCAAGGGAGTTTAAATCGTTTTCCACCTGGTCCTTCCAACGGAGTGGGGGCCGCCCTCTACCTCTGCTTCCATAGGCGGGTTCCGATAGAAACCTTTCTTGGCCGGAGCATCATCTTTCATTCGCATAACATGGCCTAGCCAGCGCAGCCGCTGCGTTCTAATTCGCTGGACTATGTTGATGTCTGCGTATAGCTCGTACAGCTCATCATTAAATCTTCTTCGGTACTCGGTACTTTTCTCTCGAACACTCCCAAAGCCGCTTCATCTGCTGTTGTCATGGTCCATGCTTCTGCCCCATATAGCAGGACGGGTACGATAAGTGACTTGTAGAGTATGATTTTCGTTCGCCGAGAGAGGACTTTACTTTTCAATTGCCTACCTAGTCCAAAGTAGTATTTATTGGCAAGATTGATTCTTCGCTAGATTTCAGTGTTGATGTTGTTGCTAGTGTTGATGCTGGTTCCCAAATAAACGAAGTCTTTTACTATTTCGAAATTATGGCTGCCAACAGTAGCGTGGTTGCCAAGGCGCATATGCGCTGACTCTTTGCTCGATGACAGCAGGTACTTCGTTTTGTCCTCATTTACCATCAAACCCATCTTTACCGCTTCTTTTTCCAGCTTGGAGTAAGCAGAACTAACAGCGCGGGTGTTTAGGCCGATGATATCAATGTCATCAGCATATGCCAGTAATTGCACGCTTTTATAGTATATTGTTCCAGTGCGGTTAAGTTCTGCAGCTAGTATAATTTTCTCCAGCATCAAATTAAAGAAATCGCACGATAGGGGGTCACCCTGTCTGAAACCTCGTTTAGTTTCGAACGGCTCGGAGAGGTCCTTCCCAATTCTGACTGAGCTGATGGTGTTGCTCAACGTCATTTTGCACAGCCGTATAAGTTTTGCGGGGAAACCAAATTCAGACATAGCGGCATATAGGCAGCTCCTTTTCGTGCTGTCGAAGGCGGCTTTAAAGTCGACGAAGAGGTGATGTGTGTCGATTCTTTTTCACGGGTTTTTCCAAGGTTTGGCGCATTGTGAAAATCTGGTCGATGGTAGATTTACCAGGTCTGAAGCCGCACTGATAAGGTCCAATCAGCCGGTTCACGGTGGGCTTCAATCTTTCGCACAATACACTTGAAAGGACCTTATATGCGATATTAAGAAGGCTGATTCCACGATAGTTGGTGCATTTTGCAGTATCCCCCTTCTTGTGGACTGGGCAAAGAACACTTAGATTCCAACCGTCGGGCATGCTTTCGTCCGCCCATATTTTGCTAAGAAGCTGCTGCATGCGCCTTACCAACTCCTCGCCGCCGAACTTGAATAGCTCCGCAGGCAATCCATCAGCGCCCACGGCCTTGTTCTTTTTCAATCTGGTTATTGCTATTCTAACTTCGTCATAATCGGGCGGGGGGACATATATTCCATCGTCATCGATTGCGGGATCGGGTTCTTCATCTCTGCGCCGTGAATTGCTGCCTCCATTTAGGAGGACAGAGAAATGTTCCCTCCATAATCTAAGCACTCTCTGGACATCAGTTACAAGGTCGCCGTTTTCATTCCTACAGGAGTTTGCCCCGGTCTTAAAACCTTCCGTCTGTCGCCGTATTTTTTGGTAGAATTTTCGGGGGTTATTCCTGGTGGCTAGCAGCTCAAGCTCCTCGCACTCACGCCTCTCTGCTTCTGCTTTTTTCTTCCTGAAAAGGCGTCTCGCTTCCCTTTCCAACTCACGATAGCGTTCACACACTCCTCTTGTCGCGCTCGCTTTTAACGTAGCCCTGTAGGCAGCGTCTTTTCTTTCGGTTGCAACGCGGCATTCTTCATCATACCAGTTGTTTTTTCGTGGCCGCCGGTAACCAATTTTTTCCTCGGCGGCAGTATGAAGTGCTTTGGAGATATGCTCCCACTGCTCCTGTATTCCTTCAGGATGAGTTGTGCCCTCAGAGAGCAGGTGTGAGAGTCGAGTTGCGAAATCATTGGCAGTCTGTTGTGATTGAAGCTTTTCGACGTCTAGCTTTCCTTGTGTTTTTTGTTCCTTGTTTTTAGCCGCGTTGAGGCGGGTGCGTATTTTGGCTGCAACGAGATAATGGTCCGAATCGATGTTAGGTCCTCGGATCGTTCGCACATCTAAAACACTGGAGGCATGCCGTCCGTCTATCACAACGTGATCGATCTGATTGCGAGTATTTCGATCAGGAGACAGCCATGTAGCTTGATGTATCTTTTTATGCATGAACCTCGTGCTTGATATGACCATGTTTCGAGCACCGGCAAAGTCAATCAGCCTCAGTCCGTTAGGAGAAGTTTCATTGTGTAGGCTGAACTTTCCGACTGTAGGGCCAAAAACACCTTCTTTGCCCACCCTGGCGTTAAAGTCGCCAAGCACGACTTTTATATCATGACGGGGGCAGCGCTCGTATGTGCGTTCTAATTGTTCATAAAAAGTGTCTTTCACCTCATCGTCTTTCTCCTCTGTCGGTGCATGGGCGCAGATGAATGATATATTAAAAAATTTTGCTTTTATTCGAATAGCGGCGAGACGCTCGTCCACAGGCGTGAACGCCAGAACTTGGCGACAAAATCTCTCTCCCACCACGAATCCGACGCCGTAACTGCGCTTATTCGCATGGCCACTCCAATATATGTCACAATTTTTGATCTTCTTTCTTCCTTGCTTCGTCCAACGCATTTCTTGGATGGCGATGATGTCAGATTTTGCTTTGACGAGGACATCAACCAGCCGGGCATCTGCACCTATCCCATTCAGGGAGCGGACGTTCCAGGTGCATGCCCTCAATTCATTGTCCTTCAAACGTTTGCCATGGTCGTCATCAATAGAGAGTGTATTTATCCGAGGCTTGTTGTTATATTTCATTGGAGTATGGTTTTACGTGGCGGGTCCCAAGCCCAGCGCACAACCCGCTCAGCGGCATTTAAATCACATGCGGTGATAAACGATTTGCTAAAAAAGTGACACAAACGAAAAGTGTAAAAAATTTTGTTTTCATACAAATCAGATGCGGTTATTAAAAATTACTGAATAAACAGTGCTATTACAAAGCCTTTTGTCTATCCGATACTCTCCCCCACCCGTGGTAAGAGGTATTGGATACAGCCTAAGGCTAGCAGTCAGTGGCATAAAATCTTAGTAACTTTCCTTAAAACGTTCCACTGCACTGCACTTTCGGTTCTTGCAACCATCGCGTTTATAAATCATTAAACAAATTTTGAGCTTATTCGTGACAAAAGGTGCTTGTCCAACTTCTATCGCACCAATTTGGTCGTTCTTAGAATATTGAAAATAAGCTGAAAATAACACTTTCTTGCATATACATATATATATTTGGTTATAATAAATTTAAAAAAAAATCATAAAGAGGTGATTCCAAAATTTTTCTTTTGCGTGAAAATTTTTCTGAGTGGTGGTGTTAGGTTATTGAAATCCTTCCCTTTGCTTCTGAGAGTCAAACTTGAATTTTCTAATTAGGCCCTGTATAATAGATATTCTCTGTTAAATACCAAACAATATGGAGAAATTAAAGCAGCTGATGAAGTGGCACAGTTTGAGGCTGTGTTCAACAGCAGACCTCAAACTGAACACACAAAATATACTCTAGCCATTCACCAAGAAGAGTTAAAGAATAATTGGAGAAAGGCAAAGCTAGCTTATGAGGATATCTTGTACTCTGAAACGGTAGAGAAAAATGTGTTAGCGCAGGCCAAACCGAAATACCAAGCGACGTATTCCGCATAAGTACGCGGCAGTTCAAACATGTCTGAATTAATGGCAAAGCTAACTAAACGCGATAAGGAGGGAGAAGGGACACCTGACCCAGAACACAGCATGCGACTACCTCCGTGCGGTACGGATGTATTCAAAGGTGACTACCTCTCCTGGCCAACGTTCCGTGACATGTTCACGGCAATATACATACGAAATAAGCGCCTCACCCCAGTTGAGAAGTTATTTCACCTCAACCAAAAAACGCAGGGTGAGGCAAGGGATATAGTTAAAAAATGCCCCCTTACAAACGATGGGTTTGACACAGCGTGGAAGAATTTAGGGGAAAGATATGAGAATAAACGAATTCTCGTCAATACCCAATTAAAAATATTATTCAATCTTGAAAGCGTAGAAAGTGAGTGTGGCACCGCGATTAAAACACTTCAGCGGGAAATAAATAACTGCATCTCAGCTCTAAAAGCTCATCAAATTGAGATAGGCAATTGGGATGCGATATTCACATATCTATGCTCCACCAAACTACCCGAAAGCACGCTAGCTTTATGGGAACAGACCATAGAGAATAAAACTGAAATATCAAAATGGGAAGATATGGATAAATTTTTATCGAATAGGTTCCAGACCTTGGAAACAGTCTCGGGATTAACAGGTAGCAAAAGTACCAAAGCTCCCAAAACAACCACCACCCAAATATAATAATGATTTGTCTCAAAAGAAAGTAGGTGCCTACCAAGCAAGTGTAGCTAGAAACACTTGCAGATGCTGCAAGAAGAACAACCACAAGCTGTCACAATGCTAAAGCTTCCAACGGCTCTCTGTCGTAGACAGAGTTGCGTTTATAAAAGACAGTCGGGGGTGTTTGAATTGCTTCTCGGCAAAACACACAGTTTCCAAATGTACGTGCTCCTTTAGTTGTAGCATTTGCCATCTAAGGCATCATACACTCCTGCATATTCAACAAAATGCGGGCACGAGTGCAAGACCAACCACAACCCAACAAACACAGTTAGATCAAAGACCATCTACTTCGGCACAGGCTCAGGCCCAACGTCAGTTTGCCACGGCAAATAATCAACAAACCAACTTCAATTCCTGTTTCGCGAATACAAGCAAGGGGGTTCTATTAGGTACTGCGCAAGTCAATATCTTTTATAGCAACGAAAACTTTTCGGCCCGCGCCCTAATAGACTCCGGATCAGAGTGCTCGTTCATTTCGGAGCGACTTAAAAGAAAAATAAATCTACCCAGTCGGAAGCTAAATGCAAAAGTGTCAGGGATAAACAACACCGTGTCAGCCCAAGTGAAAGAGGCATGCTTCATTCAGTTGCGGTCATCACTAAACTTGAATGTACGAATACACACCACAGCATTGGTTTTAGCCCAGCTCACTGGCAATCTGCCAACCTGTAAAATTGACCCCATGACACACCAAGTTTTCCCGGACTTGGTGCTAGCAGATGGAAGGTTCTTTGTGAATGAACAAGTAGATCTTATTCTGGGTGGGGATATTTACGCGCAGATAATGCTAGGCGGAATACGGAAAAATGTTTTAGGCACCCTCCTCGCGCAGGAAACAGTATTTGGCTGGATATTAACTGGCCAAACGGAAACGGCCAGCCCAGCTGGCAGGTGTGTGTCATTTTTTAATGAGGTATCACTGAATAAACAAATAGCGTCCTTTTGGGAGCTGGGAGACATTCCCAAAAACCATATTTATACCAAAGACGAAAATTACTGCGAGGAGTTGTATCAAAAAACCACCAAAAGAAATGAGGATGGCAAATATATCGTGTCCTTGCCTTTTAAGCAAGATTTTCAAAAGGGTATCTCATTAGCACCGTCGCTTAAGAGCGCGTGCTCACAATTTTTCAGAAACGAAACCCGGTTAGCGAAAAATCCCGAATTGCAGACGGAATATAACCGAGTCGTATCCGAATACGAAACGTTGGTTCATATGGCACGAGTAGAAGAGCATGTTCCGGCAGATACATGCGATACCTATTTTTTTACCCCATCACGCAGTAATTAAGGAAGAAAGCACCACCACTAAAGTGAGAGTTGTTTTTAACGCCTCCTGTCCCACTGCTAATGGAATAAGTTTAAATGATGTCCTTCATTCAGGCCCAGTCCTTCAGAGTGATCTAACAATTCTCATACTCCGTTGGAGATTGTTCCGATACGTATTCAACAGTGATATCGAAAAGATGTACCGGCAGATATTGCTCGAGTATCAACGCATCGTCTTCAGGTCATCCACCAGCGAACCCATCGGCATATACGAATTGAAGACGGTGACCTTCGGAGTAAATTGTGCGCCCTACCTGGCCATAAGGACCCTTCTTCAACTAGCAGAGGACGCAGAGGGAACCTATCCCATCGCATCGGACATCCTACGACAGTTTATGTATGTCGACGACGTTTTAGCTGGCGGACACACCATTGCCACCGCCACGAAGGCAAGGGACGAAATCCAAGCGGCATTACAATCAGCCGGCTTCTCCCTCAGGAAGTGGACTTCCAATTGCGACCAACTACTGGAAGGTATTCCAAGATCGCATTTATTAAACGAAAACTTTTTAAATTTTGAAGATGCTAGCATGATTAAAGCGTTAGGGATCAGGTGGAATGTTCACTCTGACTATTTCTATTTTTCTGCGAAACCCATCGATAACCAAGTCGTGTTCACAAAGAGAACAATATTATCTGCTATAGCAAAGTTATTTGATCCACTAGGTTGGCTAGGGCCATTTATTATTACCTCGAAAATCATTATGCAAGGTATTTGGCTGGAAGGCACGGGCTGGGACGAAGCCGTGTCTCCCGCGATATTAGATAGATGGCATGATTTTTTAGAAAGCTAGAGACATATTGAAAGCATTCGTATACCATGTTGGGTACAGTTTTCCCCGGTAGCGAGCAGCGAACTACATGGCTTCTGTGATGATTCCGAGAAAGCATACGCAGCCGCAATATACCTGAGGGTACAAGTTGATAATCATGTGTTCGTAAATCTGCTCTACGCAAAAACCCGTGTAGCCCCGGTGAAGACTATATCTGCTCCGCCTTGAACTATGTGGTGCGGTCCTGCTAGCAGAAATAGTACAGTCAGTCGAGGCAAAAGAGGCATTATGGGGAGGAGTATTCAGCTTTAAAATTTAAAAAACTCATAGGAGCAAAGAGCGAGGTATTACCACTGAACCCATTCTTAGATGAAAGGGGGGTTATGAGGGCAGGCGGCCGCCTCGAAGCTTCCGAAGATATCCCGTACAACGAGCGACATCCAGTCATTTTGCCGTATAATTTCCAGTTGTCACGTCTTATTGTAAAGTTTACCCATAGGATCTCACTCCATGGGGAAAACCAACTTATGCTACGCCTCATCCGTACGCAGTATTGGATACCACGGGTCAAGGACATGATAAAATCGATAATCCACAATTGCAAAGAATGCACGATTTACCGAAGACGTGTTCAAACCCAGCTCATGGGAATTTTACCCAAGGAGAGAACTACGTACTCACGGGCATTCACAAACACAGGAGTTGACTTTGCGGGACCCTTCGATATAAAGAACTTTCGGGGACGAGGGTGTAGAGTGTCGAAGGGGTACGTATGCTTGTTCGTTTGCTTTGCAACGAAAGCGATTCACCTGGAACCCACCTCCGACCTCAGCACCCAGTCATTTTTAGCAGCATTTGCGAGGTTCGTTTCGCGAAGAGGCTGCCCTAGTAAGAAGTTTTCCGACAATGGCACGAATTTTGTCGGGGCTTTTAGAGCACTTAAAGCGGAAATGAGGGAATTCCTACAAAATGCCCTCGATAACACCCTATCCAGGTATTCCCATCAATCCTTATCGTGGCACTTCATTCCCGCATCAGCTCCTCACATGGGGGGATTGTGGGAGGCGGGAGTGAAAAGTTTTAAAAGCCACTTCATAAAAATCGCCTCAAATTGCAAATTTACCTTTGGGGAGTTTGCAACCTTGCTATGGAGGATCGAAGCCTGCCTCAACTCCCGACCATTGAGCCCCGCGTCAAACAATGCATCAGACCTGGAGCCACTAACCCCAGGTCACTTTCTGGTAGGAGGACATCTCTTATCTCCACCAGAACCTGACGCCAGCGAAAACTCTGCCTCCATCATAAATCGATGGCAAAAGTTAAAATCCCTACATCACTCCTTCTGCAAGAGGTGGAAATCGGAATACCTCTCTGAACTGCAGAAAAGAAACAAATGGAGATTTCCCAAAACGAACCTAAAAATCGGGGACTTGGTCGTAATAAAGGAGGATAATTTGTCTCCAGGACCTGACGATCGCGTCAGAGTGGTCGATATCATTACGATGAAAGGCCAGAAAACCCGACCCTTGGTAAAGCTCATCATCTTACCACACCATCGCGATGAGGCAGAAGAATCTGCTGTATCCCATTAAGACCTTTGCCGATAGTATTCCACAGCCTCCAGATACAAAATTAGGCTGAAAGTTCTTGCACAATAAATCTACACAAAGGTCGCAGTGATTCTAGACCTATTAATAATAATAATAATTCGACCTCATGAAATCCCACAACAAAATCTACCGAATCATGGAATCTGCAACATGTTGCTATAGAACGGCATGTGAAAAGGTAGAATACCAAATTATCTCAAAAATTAGAAAAACAAAAACTTCCATCATCGTGAACCAAACCAGAAGGGGTTTGAGGAACGTTAGGAGGAAATCCAAATTAGTTTGGAACAATTGTACCCGGCAAAGGATGAACGTCGGCACCACTCCCCCAAAACCTTCGGGGAGTGTTTTTGTCGTTAATGCAACAACAACGTCAAACTGAAACATCACGGGGGCGTAAGTTATCAAAAACCAGATTTGCGAATGCACTACTGCCTTCGCTTTCCTCTGTTGGCGAAAGTCTATATCGACAGAAATATTTTCTGATAGTCTGAGTTCGGTTACGCTCGGGCATTGTATACGCACTGAGCTTTGGTTAAGATGCTAGATCACGCATACATCTTTTCTTTTAAAATTTTTTAAACACACCAAACAAATAAAAATATATATGCAGCTCCGAACAACAAGGTGACATGTGCATAAAAGTAGTTAAATAAATTTAATTTTTGATAGTAGTAACTTGCAAATTATATTGGAATTTCTATGTAGTGATTCCTTTCAAAACAGCTTTTATTAGCTTTATGCATAAAGCAATAACCTTGTGCTTAGGAATCAATCTTCTTGAAATAATTGGTTTTGCCGAATATCTAGCCCTGTGCTGTACAATGTTATAATCTTTTCTCACCTAGAAGATGTTACACCAAACACGTACACACAATTAACTCATTTTCGCTGCACTTACTTTATATTCATGCCTTTATATAAATACATATGTACTACACATAACTTTCATCGCGTCATTAATTGCTTGTGAACTTTCGCGGTGGTGCTTTTAATCTCAAGATGCCCATTTGATATACAGAGTGCCGTTGGTAGAGGGATAGGTGTTAGTCATAATATTAACAATGGTGGTGGTGATGGTGTCTATTTGGCAACAATTTAAGTTATTCAAGTGCTTCTTCACACGATTTCACTCATGAAAATTCCGATTATCAGTGGCTGCTCGACTGCAGCTATCTTGATAGCTGGGGCAGTTAATTACAGCGTAGCATATTCTCATCAATATCATAATAATGGTGATATAATCTTCTATGATGACTTCTCAAAAAATTGGATGCCAATCTTGCCGAAGTTGATATGGAAAGGTTTTGTGCTGAATACATTCTTCTACGTATGCCTTCATATTGCAAGAATATGGGTAATAGTAATCATTTGCTGCAATCGCATACCATACAAAAAAACCATGTAGACTCTGAATGCACAACAACATAATGGAGGAGGCGGCGGTACGATTGGTTGCCCTAATCAAGCATCACAAATTCCTATCACCTCAAACATGGATAATGCCATATGTAAATCGGAGTTGCTTTTCTCGCCGTTTAAAAAGTCTCATTTATCAGCTGATTCAATATCCACGGATGCCTCTCCGGAAGATCAGGATATTATATTTACATGCGAAGGAAATAAAGACAATTACACAATCGCTTTTGCGAGTAGTGTCCTCCATTCCGATGAGAGCTTCTATGCTGAACCTATGGATGTAGCCGCAAATTCACATCGAAATTGGTCCAGCGCGACCTTCCCTGGTATATTGAACTGGCAACAACGGCTTTGGCAGACCTTACAATGTTTATATGCAGCACGTACTGAACCAAAGCAAAAACATATTGATACAGAAAGTGAAGCGTTTAAAGGAAAGATACTAAATTATTCGATGCACGCAACTCTTATGTGAAAGGTGCAACATTTAATTATCGACACTCATACCAGCTAAGTGTGGCCATCTCTAAAATGCAAGGCCTAACAAATTCGATAAGACGTGGACCTAAACACATTATTCGCTATGGTCCACAATATTATCGCGCTTTGGCTAGTCCAATAATTATGCTCGCACCAATGGCGCCACATTTCGCATCAGAACTATGGTCGAACTTTGTAGCTACAGCAAATCGTTTGAGTATTGAAACAACCGAACTGCAATGGGACCTCGATGTGCTGATACAACGCTGGCCGGATACAGACGTAGACTACAAACTTGATTTAACAATTAAGGTTAATGGTTCTGAGAGTCGCGCCATTAAAGTATAACGTAAAAATTTGGGTAGTATTACTCATAATGATGCCATGGATATTGCATTCGATATCGCACTTATCGCACCATATCTTATTGATAAGAAAATATGTACAACAAATTTCGTGTTATATCCCGGTATTGAAGTTATATTTATGTAACTAAAATTAAACAATCAACGGAGCAACCAACAAATTCAAATGCTGAAGCTTTCAGTAGATAAGCATCACATAGGTTAATAGGTATGTAAATTGTTGTAAATAGATGTACTTAATACATAGTTGCTAACAACGCAGGAGTTTAGCTCTAAGGAGAAAACAGAATAAAAACCGGCATATTCACAATTTCATACATTTGCATAACAATCTTGACGATATTGTGACGCATAAGGCTTTGGATGTCTCAATGTCACATTCAGATCAGGTCACCGCTGCGCAAGCCAATTTACGAAGAAGAACTACATTGGCGTTGCACAGTCCGGTCACAGTCATCCCTCGAATATGCTTTGGATGATCATTTAGGTACAACTATGTTATGTTATAGCTTTTAAATAAACTTTCGCAAACATTGAGTCGCTCGAATTATACAAACACACATTCACCTCTGCCCACCAGCCAAATTCTTGCCCAACCACGCTGGTCAATGCTAAAAGGGGTCTATACAAACACCACGCGTCTTTGCCAAAATGAGCGCCGAAGAAAATAAACCACTTTGGCACAAAACAATGCTGGTATATTTGTATGATATTTCGTTTTTGTCACTGAGGAATGCCATAGCGGCAAATAGTTCTTATCATTTACGGCACGCCCCGCCAATATGATCAATAATAAATTAGCCAAATGAAACTGTGCGACAAAATGAATGCTGCAGAAAACCTGAAATTGAAAAGAAAAGAGAAAAAAGCTCATTAATAGTAATAATAATTTAATACATTTACGACACTTACCGCTCTGCTACCGTACAGCCTCGTGGAATTTTTCACAATGACATTTCTCATTCAGGAAATGCCTTTAATAACCAAACAACAAGCAGTGATGCCAACACCCATGCCCGCAATTAATGAGCACTTGACTCACCCTGCACCATTTAAGCCCAAAAAGCCAAATGTACCAAATATTCTGGTAGGTCGTTAATAGCAAGTAAGACGTTACTATTCAATGAAATACCAATTAAAAGAGTATACCAAATCGTTTACGAACGTATGAGGAGAAAGAGTAGTATTGTCACATACAAGGGAAGGGGAAATAACCGATCTAGTCACCGTGTAATAACCCTGCAAAGACGCCGCGTCAATTCACGTCATTTGACTAGTCATTTTACAGCCACAGGTTATATTCATAGTCACATTTTTATGGGCGTGGGTAAGTTTTGTGACAAAATTTTTTGTAGGGAATGTCCACATAATAATCCAGCAAAGTTTTGCACCTTGTTGGTGGGAGCCCAGGGTGGCTTATAGTAAACATCACCACCATTTATAGCAAGTTTCTGCAATTGAAAACACACTAGGGGACACAAAGATAACTCCAAATTTTGAACTCTGTTTCTAAATTTTGTATACCTAAATTTGTATACCTGTTTCTAAATTTTGTATACCTAATTTTGTATGCCTAAATTTGTATACCTGTTTCTAAATTTGTATACCTCATTTTGTATACCGAAATTTGTATACCGGGTTCCAAAAAATTTTATAAGTCACAATTTTGAGGTAATCTCGTCACTCAGCCACAACCAGATATTTTTTTTTGAAAAATAATTAATACATATATAATATCACTTAATGAGTCTCATTGCAGGCATCATGACCCGCTACGGCCAACTGCGCAAGGTATATGAAAAAAGGCCAGCTACTTCAAGGTCCCATGCCATTTGTGTTCGGCTAGGCATCCGATCCGTCTATGCCCAGTCTACCGTTCAAAGACGCCTGAGGAACGGATGCGCGAAGCTCTTCTGGGCAATTATTGTGGCAATTACCTCTCCATGGCGCATCACACGGCTGGTTGCACAAGCAACGGGAGATGTCGGCGATGTGGCGAGAAACACCACACCACCCTTCACCAAAGCCTCGCGTGAGCCGTAGAAGCCGTGGAGCGTACAGGTAGAGGAGGAAGAACGCGAGAACCACGAAGGGGCGTTATCACTATATGCCTCCGATATTGAGGCGGAGGAAATGGAACGAGAAACCACGGAGAGGGACACCTATTCTCAACCGGCCAGCATGGTCCAAGAGAGATCGGAACCACTGCCCTTCCGACTCTTTGATAGATCGGAACCACTGCCCTTCCGATTATCAGGGGGATCGGAACCACGGCTCTTCCGACCCCTGCTACAACATGAGCGCCAACAGTCGAACAGAACCCCTCACCGTCGTCGCCGACAACGACAACGCCCCCAGCTGGCCAACAACAACACAAATCGCCGTCACGAAGCCATCACGACTAGCCTGCCTCGCTCTACGTCGACCGCCGCCGATTCTCGAGGAGTCATTGCCACTCGCCAGCTAAGGACGCCGCTAGCGTTCCGCAGTGGACGTACAGGGCTGGACCCCGTCGCTGGACCGGTACTGCGGCCACCGAGTGGCGCGTAGTCACAGCCTGGATCCAGCCATCGCGGCTATGTATACACACATCTGTCTCGCCGATCCAAAATTCTACGTCGCGTCGCCAGTACGCCTAGTTCTCGGGGCAGACGTATATGCCGACATTATGCTGAATCAAGTTCTGCCACCGTAATTCGGCCCGCTCTTGGCGCAAAGCACGATCTTCGGCTTCGTGCTCTCTGGAGTATCCAGAGCCTAAAGGGTCGCAGATAAATATCAAAAAAAAAAAAAATCAATTTTGAATTTTCCTTTAAATTATGAATTTTGAAATAAAGAATATGTTATATTTTGAACTCATGCGTACAGTCTGTCCATCCACAAATTTTTCATCTTTCTCCCTCTAGATATTGTCTACTCTAGCAGCAGGGCAAGGCGAGGTTGCGTACCGCAAGGGGGCCGGCATGTTTAGGCCAGCAGGCTAACCCCAAAGTAAAATTAAGGGCCGGCCACCCTAATGCAATTTAAACAGAACCGCCTATTTATTACGGCCGTTAGCACATATACTAAAAGCAAAATTGACGTTCCGTTAAGTAACCCCGCCAAAGGCCTGTTAGCTTTGGGGGGTAAACCGAACGCGTGGAATGGAACTCGGTCACTTGGATTAAAACCGCAGCAGTTTACGCACGCTCGAACGTCTTGAAGCCGCAAGTTTAAGCCACATCAAACGTCACACCGCCAGAAAGTAGAGTTCCTGAATATATTAAAGGTAACATTGTAGCAATTGCATGCTTGCTCCTTTAAACTCTCTCTCTGTTAATTTCCACTGCATATTTTATGAAATAAAGTCTATTGCAATTTTAATATTAATCATTGCCTTTCCTTCCTAACCTCCATCGATAGAAATTAGTCTGGAATCCGCTAGCTCAAGTTTTCAGGCGCAATATGCCTTTTCTGACGCATCGCAGAAACCATGCAGTTCAACCTGCTGGTTCGGCATATAGTCAACCCATCGAGGTATCTTTATATCTGAGATGTTGGGTAAATTTTTTGCGAAATGCGTCCCTTTAATGAAGCGGAGGGGCTTCACTGGTTCGTCCCAGACAGTTCCGTCTATCCATAGCTCTTGGAGTAAAATCTTGGCCTAAATCATAATCGGCGTAAGCCACCCTGCGGGGTCAAAAAGTTTTGCGACCGAGGAGAGAATTTGTCGTTTTGTACTAGCGGACGAGAGGGGTATTGAGTCCACTGTATACGAAAACGTGTCGGTCAGAGCGTTCCACTGTATGCCGAGATTTTTGGTGTTGCTTGCTTTCTCGAATTCCAAAAGATTGGTATCTAGCAAGTCCTCTTCTTTGATGTTTTTTATTATACTGATTGGCCGTTATTTTTCGTAATGGAAATCCTGCTGACGCTAACACTTGGATGACTTGGGAGAGAGATGTTTCAGCAGAGAGAATTTCATGGCTGCCAGAGAGAATGTCATCTACATATGTTTCTTTCGTCAAAACAGGGACGGCTTTAGGGATAGTTTCTTCTACATCTTTGGCCAGTTGGTGAAGAGTACGTATGGCGAGGTAGGGGGCACAGTTCACACCAAATGCGACTGTTTTCAGACGATAGTCTTTTATGGGGTCGCTCGGAGATGAGCGAAAGACGATCCTCTGATAGTCTCTGTCGTCTTCATGCATTATGATTTGACGATACATTTTTTCTACGTCTCCGTTAAAAACAAATTAGTAGGTACGCCACTTGAGAATCAGAAGCATCAGATTGGGCTGGAGGGTAGGGCCGGTATAAAGAACGTCGTTAAGCGCATGTCCAGATGCCGACTTTTTTGAGGCGTTAAACACGACCCGCACCTTTAATGTCTTTTTCTCGGGTTTGACAACTGCGTGAAGAGGAAGATAAAATGAGAGGAATTTTCCTCCGTCAAATTTTTCATAGGAGCCGGTTTCCTCCATATGATCGAGGGTGATGTATTCTTCTAGGACACTATCATATTGAGTCTTTAAATCCCCTTTATTGTGGAAACTTCTCTCCATTCCAAGAAACTGGCTTAGAGCTGAAGACCGAGAGTGGGATAATGAGATTGACTCTGGGAAGCTGGGTTTAAACGGCAGCCGTACGATGTAACGACCGTTATCATCGCGTGAGGTTGTGGCTGCGTAGAAATTCTCGCAAAACTTGTCTTCTGGGGTTATTTGGGGTTTGGTGGGAACTCCTCCAATTCCCAGAATTTTCGCAATAGAGAGTTAAGATCTTCGTTCGTAACTTCTGACACTTGCATGCAGAAAGCGTTTACCATCACAGGGGCTCTACCGCTCAGAATCCACCCAAAAATGGTTTTCTGCGCTAGAAGATGGGGGGAAAGTTTCTCAACGCCATTTTGGATGATTTGCGGTATTACATCACTGCCTAGGACGAGATCTATTTGCGAGGGGGAGTGACAGTTCGAGTCTGCGAGGTTGAGGTGTGCCCATTTTGCTTGAAGCTTGCTAGTGAGCTTAAGCGAGGGGAGCATTTTTGTTAGCCCGGGTAATACTATTGCCTCTGCACTTATTCTGGTTTTAAAATCGGGGGATACCAGTGTCAGAGAGCCCAATTTGTTTGAGGTCTGAACTACCTTGCCGCCCATCCCTGATATTTCAAATCTAGAGGGTTTGAATGGGAGTTTGAGTCTATCTTGGGCACTGGTAGAGATAAAGGTTCGTTCAGATCCCTGATCTACAAGAGCTCTAAGTTTGAAAATTTCTCCTTTATGCTCTATGGGTACGATAGCCGTGGGTAAAATTATTTCACAATCGTTTTCGGAATAAAACGATTGGACTTGGCTTTTCTGCGAGCATGAAGGGCTTTCATCCAGGGGATTCGCTTTATCGAGAGTATTACCGGGTGAGACTGTGGAATTCGTGGTCGTGGCTTGTGAGGCTGTCCTTTGCAATCGTGAGGGTTGTCTTTTCGGCACTTGAGATGTGTCTTCGTGAAGAACTGAGTTGTGCCGATCTTGACATTGATTGCAAGTTTGAGTACTGGAACAGTCTTTCAATATGTGTGACTGAGAGGGGCAATTGAAACACATATTGTATTCTCTCACAAACCTTCTGCGATCAGAGGTCGACAGCTTCTTAAATTTGAAGCAACCTATAAGGGGGTGAGAGGAGGTTTTACACATAGCGCACTTGTACATTGTCCGTTGCTCTGTCATATGAGACTGGGTGTGGCAGGTCGATTTATTTTGAAACGCATGTGACTGTTGGGGTTTAAATGGCGGCTTAGCTTGTGGGGTGGCTTTAAATTTATTTGGTCGCCATTGATCGACTCGCTCTACGACTTCATATCGAGTTGTGATGAACTGGTCCATTTGCGACCAGTTAGGAAGTTCTCTTCTTGAAGTCAGAGACTGCTCCCATAACGTGACTGTATTTTCTGGGAATTTAGAGGTAACCAGATAAATAAGTATGGGGTCCCAGTTATCTGTGGAGACTTGTTGCGTGGCGAGAATTTGAAGGCAATTATTTACCGACGAATGCAACCTTTGAATGTCTTCCCTGTTTTCCGTGGTGATCGTTTTTAAATTCATCAGAGCCCGTATTTGATTATCTACGAGAACTCGTCTGTTCTCGTATCGGGACTTTAGGGCTTCCCACGCTAAGGCAAAGTTGTCATCAGTCAAGGGAAATTGGTTGACTATTTGAGCTTGGGTTTTGTATCTGAGGTGATACAATTTTTGCGCTTGGGAGAGTTTCGGGTGGTTAATATAAACGGCTGTGAACATGTTACGAAATGAGGGCCATTTTTCATAACCACCATAAAATATTTCGGTATCGCAGGGAGGGATTTTTAGCGAAATACCGGAGTTGTCGGATGGACCTGGTGTGACGGTAGGGGGAGCGGGGGCATTTGCTTGTTTAAGCAACTGAAGCTGGTCTTCGATCTGGGCTTTTGTGTCTTCGTACGCTATGAGATAGGACCTGTATATGCTATTAGCAGATGTTGGAAAATCTTCGGGCAGGTCCTGATCTGGGGTTTCGACAATCTTATCGAAGACGGTTTGGACTCTATTCCAGAATTTTTCTATGTTTGAGTTTTTTATTTTGAGTGAGGACTCCGTGTTGTCTTGGAGCGACGTCGACATAAACCGAGCACAATATTCCATAAAATTGTCCGTTTCGGATGTAAATTTTTTTGGGGCAGACGAGATTTTAAATCTTTCAACTCCTAGAGTTTTGTAGCCACCTTTTTTGGTTTCATCGTCACCCATTTTTGAGCTTTGTTTTATGACGCTTACAAATGAGAATTAACAAAAATTTAACTTCAGAGAGAAAAAACTTTTTTTTTTTTTTGAATAGAGAGTATTTGCTTTTAACTATGTGAGAGAGTTAAGTTTAAATATTCACGTTAAATAGCAAGAGAGAATAATTTTCAAAACCAAAAAAGAGTTTTGAAGTTAAATTTATTTGAGGGTGAGACTGAGCAAATTTGACCACTGTGCTGCGTTTGCACTATATTTAATATATTTAACATGTATATGAGGGTGGTTTAAATATACGTGGGAAAAATTATGTGAGATATATGTATATATACGTATTAAAAAGTATCTCGAAGGGGGTAAATTATTATAATTTTGATACGTGAAATTAATTCGTATGAGATTATCTAAAAAATGTGTCTTTTTTTTTGTGTTTTCGGTGTGACTTAGAGGAGTCTTATTAAACTTCGATTTGTTGGACTGTAGAGGCTTTGAGGCGAGAGAAATTAGTAGCTTATCGAAATTCTTAATGGGGATTGAGAATTTACAGCTGCACCACTCTTGTACCACTGTGCACGAGATTTTATTTCACCGCTTATGTCGTTTTCTTTCTTTTGTATATCCGTATGTATGTATGTTAGCACGACGCACGCCAAATAGTAAAGCAAGAAGACACTTGTTGCACAAGCTGGTAAACAAAATTCCATAACGAAACATAACACCACGAAAATAACTAAGAATGCAGCAAGCGGTGAGAAATACATCGTCAACATTTCAACCAAGTCATAACATCATGAAAATAAGCAGAAATGCAGCAAGCGGTGGGAAGCGCATCGTCAGCGAATTCACAAAGCGGCAACAGCAGCGCAGTCGGTAGAGCGGCGACAAAATAAGTTAGTTGTAAGAAAATAATATTTGTAAAAGTTAGTTCTAACTCTGACATTGAGTAATAAAGGAGCCATAGCTCCCAATAAAAACATTTTTTTTTCAACTAAATAACCTTTAGTAATTTAACTGGCGCCCGAGCAGGGACCAGCGCGAGTGTCGGAAAGTAGTAGTGCCTGAAAATCAATAAGTAAGGCCACGCGAGTGACGTATATAAAAAAAAAAAAACGTTAAAAGTGCCTGAAAAATAACAAGTAAGTCCACGCGTCTACAACGGCACCGGGAAGTGGAATAAGCAGTACGACCGAGGTACCCAAGTACCAGGAGGGAAAAGGACGAACACCGAAGCGGCGAAAACCCCACATCCAGCGTTGGACATGATACTAGCGTAAGATTAAATAGTAATAAGTAAATAATTGAAAACAAAAATAATAATAACAATTGAAAAAAAGAGAAAAAGAAATTATTATGAAAAGTAGATCTAATTGTGCTTTGTGAAAGAAAAGAAAAATTAAAAGAGAAATTAGCATACAAATCCATAAAATCAAAGATAAAAATTTACACAGAAATCATTGCGAGAAAGTAAATTGAGTTGCGCTTGTGAAACAAAAAAGAAAAGGGAATTATTGTGAAAAGTAAATTTAATTGCTTTTTGTGAAAGAAAAATTAACTAGAAATTAGGAAACAAATCCATAAAATCTAAAGAAAATATTATACAGAAATCATTGGGAAAAGTAAACAGAGTTGTGCCTTGTGAAAAAAAAGAAGAACTAAAAGAAATTAGCAATCAAATATAAAAAAAAAAAAAAAAAATCTTTAGGAAAATGCCAGGATCCGCGGAGGAACTCGTTGATCAATTGAACCAACTTAGGTTGGAATACGGAAATACCCGTCAGGGAAATCTTCCCGTCTCTAATACGACGGCAGTAGAATCAGCAGCTATAGAAGCGTTAGATAGAATGAATAGGACTTCCCCTAATGATTTGCCACCAGACCATAGTGTTACATTAAACGCGCAAAATATAAACGATCTAGATAGGGTACCAGATATGGTAAAATGCCTGAGAGAATTCTCAGGACGACCAGGTGAATTTAGCTCCTGGAGAAAAAGTGTCGACAGAATACTAAAAGCATATTAATCTTTGAAAGACACACCTAAATATTTCGCCATACTACATACAATCAGACACAAAATTGTGGGCGATGCCGACACGGCTCTCGAATCCTATAGTACTCCACAAGATTGGATGCATATTAGAAAGTGCCTCATGATGCACTATTCCGACAAGAGAGATATTGGTACTTTAGAATACCAAATGACCACAATGGCCCAGCGCCACGATGATATCTCTACCTTCTATCAGAAGGTTTATCAACATCTTTCACTAATCCTTGACAAAATTTCCTGTCTCGACTTGGGCGAAGAGTCCATCAGAGCCATGACAAACTCCTACAGAGAGAAAGCTCTGGATACGTTTATTCGCGGGCTTAATGGAGACCTACCCCGTCCCCTCAGTATCCGTGAACCAACCACCCTGCCACAGGCATTGCACCTGTGTCAAAAACTTGATAACATGTCCTTCCGAATGAACCACGCGAACACTGTAAATAGATGAATTATCAATGGACCGCCACGACTACCACGAAATACCACAAATTATAACAATAACAGACCCTTCTATCCCGAGCTGACTTATTCCTTAGCACCAAAACCTAGTTTTGCACCGAGGTTGCAACAGTTTAATCGAAAACCAAATAGGTACCCAAATAATCCATTCATTCCACAGACAAATCGTCCTAGCAACTACAATTACCCCGGATATGACCAAGGATTCCGCACGGGATACTACGGCCAAACCAATTATCCCCAGTATAACCCATATTTCCGTTCGAACCCAACAAGATACAACAATCAAGATAATTACTCCAATAATAACAGAAATAATCTACCACCAAAACCACCAGTACCAATGGATGTAGACCAGTCCATACATTCCAGGCAGGTCAACTATCAAAACCGGCCGCAGAATAACCAAAACAACTTCGCGCAGAAGCGTCCCCTTTCTACCCAACATCCTCACGCACCAAATAAAATGCAAAGAACTTTTTACGCCAATACGGACTACACTAAACCGGATGAATACTACAATCAGGTAGATCCTCACCAAATCTACGGGGATAATCCCGTCCTAACTAATTATGGAAATGAAAATCAACCAGACCACATACCAAAAAGTAACCTTAATTTAATCACAAGCAATAATCCGGCCCTGAACGGGCAGGATTGCACCGAACTAGATACTATTCATTTTTTAGACTAACTCCATCTTCACTCCCCTATTACGAATTCATTGCTAGGAGCGGAGATGGACTAGACTTTCTAATAGATACCGGCTCGAATAAAAATTACATACAATCCTCGAGGATAAGAAATCCAATTCCTAATGAGCATACTTTTAAAGTTAACTCTGTCGCAGGAGACATAGAGATCACTCACCACACGTACGTGGATATTTTCGGACACGGCGTAGGCAAAATTAAATTTTTCATTTTACCAACATTAAACTCCTTTCACGGAATAATAGGTAACGACACGCTCAAACAACTGCAAGCAACAATCCACACTGATAAAAATATGATGACAATTTTCGAAAATATAGTTAACCCTCTAAAACAAAGGGCATCAGAAGAAGTGAATAATGTAGGAATAAAAATACCACATCTTTCTGCCGAAATTCAATCAAAAATTAATGGCATAATTGGGAAATGTCCAAATCTGTTCTCGGATCCCGACGAAAAACTAACATATACTACTTTAGTAAAGGGCGAAATCCGCACTACCAGCGACACACCCGTATATTCCAAGCCTTATCCTTATCCAATGGCGCTTAAAGAGGAAATAGAAAGGCAAATAGAGGAACTCCTAGATAACGGGATAATTAGGAGATCAAAATCCCCCTATAACTCACCAGTCTGGATAGTCGACAAAAAGTTGGACGCCTCTGGTAAAAAGAAATACCGGATGGTGATCGACTATCGAAAGCTCAATTAAATTACAATCCCCGATAAGTACCCTATACCAGAAATAAATGAGGTTCTTGCAAACCTCGGAAATAATTCACTATTTACCTTTGTTGATCTTAAAAGCGGATTTCATCAGATTCCACTTCGTGAGTCCGATATCGAGAAAACGGCATTTTCCGTAAACAACGGAAAGTACGAATTTCTCCGATTGCCATTTGGGCTAAAGAATGCCCCTTCCACATTTCAACGGGCACTGGATGATATCCTCCGGCAACATATCGGTGTAAGATGTTACGTCTATATCGATGATGTAATAATATTTGGGAAAAACGAAGAGGAACACTTAAAAAATATTGAATTAGTGTTCAGAACCCTAGAGAGTGCAAACATGAAAATACAGCTAGACAAGTGCGAGTTTGCCAAACAGGAAGTAGAATTCCTGGGGTACGTTGTTACCCCGGAAGGAATAAAAACAAACCCAAAAAAGGTAGAAGCCATAGTTAATATGCCTCCTCCTAAAAATCTTAAGGAACTTCGTTCGTTCCTTGGCATGGCAGGCTATTATAGAAGATTTATTCAGGACTTTGCCAAGATCGCCAAGCCGCTTACGGCCATTTTGCGAGGCGAATTTGGAAATATTTCCAAAAACGCATCAAGGAAGCAATTCATTACCCTAGATCAGGAAGCATTAAATGCATTCGACAAAATAAAAAACACCCTTACTTCACCGGACATCGTTCTGTCCCATCCGAATTTTGAAAAGGACTTTGAACTGACCACGGACGAATCCGACTTCGCAATAGGCGCCGTACTATCACAAAATAAAAAACCCATAACATACATATCCAGAATCCTCAACAAAACTGAAGAATCTTATGCAACCAATGAAAAGGAGATGCTGGCCATTATCTGGTCCTTAAGCTCCTTAAGGAACTACTTGTACGGGTCAAGAAAAGTAAATATATTTACCGACCACCAACCGCTTACATACGCTTTAAGTACAAGGAATACGAATAGCAAAATGAAACGATGGAAAGCAATCCTGGAGGAATATAATTACGACCTGAAGTATAAACCAGGGTACTCCAACTTGGTCGCAGACGCCTTATCAAGGATACCTCCCCAAATAAATTCCCTCACTCCCACAATCCACAGTGACGAGAGCTCAAGCCATAACCTCATACCATGTACAGAGGCCCCAATAAACGTTTTTAAAAATCAAATATTTTTCAAGCAAGACGAAACATCTTCATATCAATTTAAAATAATATTTCCAACAATCCATCGTCACATAATTACAGAACCCCAATATGACAATCAAATTCTCACTACGCACCTAAAACGATACCTTAACCCCTCCATCATCAACGGAATCAACACAGATGAAAGGATGATGGGCATGATCCAAAACATCTATCCACTACATTTTAGTAACTATAAGATACGCTATACCCAAAAATTAGTTGACGACATCACCAACGAACAGGACCAGGAAAACACCATTTTAGACATCCATAAACGCGCACACAGAAATGCAGTTGAAAACAAAGTACAGATTCTGGAAAAAAGCTATTTCCCAGGAATGCTCAGCAAAATAAAAAGAATTGTAACTAATTGCACAACTTGCAAAGAAAACAAATACGAACGCCATCCCAACCAACCCAAAATTGGCGAGACGCCATTACCCACATATCCCGGACACACGGTCCACATAGACATTTTTTTAACAGAAGGTAAAGTAATTATGACTGCCCTGGAAAAATTTACGAAATACGCACAAACAAGGAAGCTTTCAAGCAGGGCAATAGTAGACGTTAGAGGTCCTTTAAGAGACTTGATTTTCTATTTCGGAGTGCCAAAACTGATTGTAATCGACAACGAACCTTCATTGAATTCTAGTTCAATTAAATTTATGATGACGGACGAGTTGGGAATAGAAGTTTTTACAACACCACCATACAAAAGCCAGGCAAACGGGCAAGTAGAAAGGTTCCATTCTACTCTGGTGGAAATAATGCGTTGCCTCAAAGAGAATGGAGGACACAGGAACTTTGACGAGCTCCTAGAAAGAGCTGTGTCGGAATACAATCATACTATCCATTCTGTGACTAAAAAGAGGCCAGTAGATTTATATTTCGGTAGAAACGTTACGTTTACTCCAGAAGATATAGAAAGAAGTAGGCAAAGTAACTTAGAGAAACTGGCACTTAAACAGAGAAAGGACATAGAATACCACAACAGAAAGAAACATAACGTAAAATCATATTTACCAGGTTAAATCATTTACGTCAAGAAAAACAGGAGGTTAGGGACTAAATTAAGTAAGCCATATACTAAGGAAATAGTTAAGGAAGATCGAAATAGTACAGTAATTACCGAAAAAGGACAAATAGTACACAAAAGTAGGATACGCAACTAATTAAACGATGTGTAAAACTTCTTCTTTGCAGATTTTTCATACCGCTCTGCTTAGCAGAGGTACAAATACCGGACTACTCTAACTCCCAACTTGTAACAATAGAAAAAGGAACAGCCAAACTACAGACCGGAACATTTAGAATAATACACGAAATCGACATTGACAAATACAACGAAATCCTGGAGCATATAGAACTGAAAACACAAGCAGAAGAACTCTATAAAAATCCCAATTATCCCTTCTTACCCCTTCTCATATCACAAATTAAGGCTCATCTAAATAATCTAAAAATAGAAGGAAGATCGAAAAGGTCACTAAATTTCATAGGTAGTGCGTGGAAATGGATCGCAGGAAATCCAGACCACGAGGATCATGAAATAGTTTTGAATAAATTAAATAACGTCCTTGAAAATAATAACAATCAGCTTATTATTAACAAACTAACAATAAAAAAGATAAATGAAATTACAAATATTACAAACAATATTACCAAGGAATTGCAAAATGACAAAAGCAGGGAAATAGAAGCATTTTTGAAATTGAAATACAAATTAGAAATTTTAAAGGAAGAAAACATAAATATAGCATATGCAATTCATTGGGCTAAAGCCAATATAGTAAACTCATATATTATGTCAAGTGAAGAAGTAGACATTGCCAAACAGATTTTCGAAAAAGATAATATTCCGTTTATAAATTTGGATGAAGCTTTAGAATTTTCACAAATTAAAATAGCAACAAATGGCAAAATTATCATTTATATCATAAGTCTACCCACGGTAGAAGAACAAACTTGTAAAACAATAGACATTAGAGCAATAAAGAAAAACAATAAGATTAATAAAATAAATTTCGAATCAATACTTACCTGTGAAAGAAACCTTTACGGCATACAAAAAGAATGTAAACAATACAACTCAATTCAAATATGTTCAAAAAATAATTTATTAGATTTAAGTAGGGACTATTGTATAAGTAATCTCCTAAACAGCCGCTTGCCGAACTGCACAGTGACCAACAGTCAACACATACCGGAAGTTGAAGCACTCTCACCAGACATCCTATTTTTGAACGACTTTAAAGGAGAAATCGTAATAAACGAAGAAACTACATCCCTTAACGGCACATTTATAATACACTACAACAACGCTACAATTATAATCAACGGGAAAAAATTTTCCAATACAGAAAAGCGCACAAGCAAGCCCCTACCCGCTATGCTTCAGCCATTTTCAGAATCAAATAGAACCGAAGAAATATTGTCCCTACAAATGCTAAAGCAGATAAACATAAATAACACCAAACTAATAGAATACACAAAATCTGCAAATCATTTCAACTATGCTACTAATATCAGTATCGCACTGGTAGCTATAATCATTATTATATCCATTACAAGGTCAAGAATACCCCCCAAAAAGGTCAACCAGCAGCAGCCCATCGAACTGACAGAGGCTGCAATAGAGGGGCTAAATCAAATATTTCCAAAACCCAGCACCTCAAACGCGGACGTTTGAATTTCAGGGGGGGAGCTGTTAGCACGACGCACGCCAAATAGTAAAGCAAGAAGACACTTGTTGCACAAGCTGGTAAACAAAATTCCATAACGAAACATAACACCACGAAAATAACTAAGAATGCAGCAAGCGGTGAAAAATGCATCGTCAACATTTCAACCAAGTCATAACATCACGAAAATAAGCAGAAATGCAGCAAGCGGTGGGAAGCGCATCGTCAGCGAATTCACAAAGCGGCAACAGCAGCGCAGTCGGTAGAGCGGCGACAAAATAAGTTAGTTGTAAGAAAATAGTATTTGTAAAAGTTAGTTCTAACTCTGACATTGAGTAATAAAGGAGCCATAGCTCCCAATAAAAACATTTTTTTTCAACTAAATAACCTTTAGTAATTTAACTTGTATACGCAAGTATGGAGATTTAAAAATATTTTTTGCGTTATGTATTAATTTAAATAGGGATAAATAAGAAAACCTTAGAGGTTTTGCTATGATAAACAGCAAGAGAAGACACTGTATCGATTTAAGAGGATTAAATAATTTTAGAGCGATATACAACTGTAATGCCGAAAAAATTATTTGAGAGGTAAAATCGATATACGTGCCCACTGTATCTTGCTTAGTTTTTCTTATTATGTTTTGCACATATACCGTACTGAGTTTTGTAATATGGGGTTATTGCTGTATATATATATATATATATATATATATATATATATATATATATATATATATATATATGTATATATACGAAGTGGTGCTAGTTTTGGCGGGAAATGAGGATTTTTGGCGGGAAATAATAATCCTCGGGAATGAAATTTTTCTTTAATTTTCTCGTTTTTGTGTTTTTCCGTACTGGGAAGTAGGTATTAAATTCGATTTAATACTCACGGTTTTGGAAAATGGGTATTTATTGTGTCTTTTTCAGTTTTTTGGTTCTTGGCGACGAAGGACCATTGGTTAGGGGAGCACAATCTAAAATTTACCTTCTTTGTCCTTGATGTGGTTGCTGCGGACACAGTTGCGGCGGTAATGATGGTGGTTGGTGTTGGCGATGATGTGGTTGTAGATGGTGGCGGTGACCGACTGCGTTCCTAAAGATTAGGATACTTTGCGGCACACAAAGGGGGGTGGGGAATGTTTCTCGACTCAAATTTAAGGCACTTTATTACTTTAAAGAGAAACCACGATTTAAACTTTAAGGAACTACTACTCCTTTTAATATAGTATATAAATATATATTCTTTTCACTGAGATTTACAATTTTTGTGTCACACCGAGTAGGTAAAGATTTCGAATAAGTAATTAAAAAGAAAATGTCAACAAACATATATATATATTTACATATGTACGTACATGTCAACTGTCAACTCATCGTTGGGGTTGCCAGAGGGGCGAAACGTGAACTCTTATACTCTAATAGATATAATTCATGGATTTAACGTAATTCATGAGTCGTAAAGATAATAATTATACATCAAATAGTAATGTATAAAAAGGTTCAATGTACATATTTATATATGTAACTTAGTTACGGTAATTATAAATAAGGTACATGTTCAAATTCAATATAAAAAATTAAGGTAAAATTCAAGTTCTTTTAATTGGTTATAAAAATACGATGTTAATGGAGTTGGCTGTTGATGACTGCAATAGTCGCTCAACCAACTTACATTGTATGCTGACTTGTAATGAAGACATTTCTATGCATTCTTCGTAATAGAGATTTTAAAACTTCGTGAAGGTTCGTGTAAAAAATATATATACATACATATGTATGTTCATACTTTCCCATATATATGTACATATAGATCGTTTTGTGGCACGCGTCAGTCGATTATTCGTGTGAAGAATGTGCGCTGTAAATAGTATTGAACAATTTTAAAAGCAAAAAACTTCAGGCAATAAATAATAAAAAACAAATTTAAACTATTTAATTGAGTTTTTCAGTTAAATTACTTAGATTTACATATTATAACAATAGGTTTCTTCGTATTTAGTGTGTGCATTGTGGAGTTCCAGCAAGCATAATTGTAAGTTCTGTGAACTACTGAAATATTGTGATATTATGTAATATGTAAGTTAACACAGCAGTATGTACCTATGCCTATGTTTTTTTTATTAATCTGTCGAAAGACGGAAATAAGGATTTGGTTTGGAAGGCTAAGAAGGATTAAAAACAAATCTAAGGAAGGAAAGTAAAAAAAGATTAGGGAATTTAAAATTGACAAATGGGAATTAAGTAATCAAAAGAAAAATGGTAATTTGGAATTTAAAATACGAACTAATTAACTAACTGAATGAAATGAAAATTTGATCGGGCGATTGCGTTGGGGATACTAAAGCTAAAAACTGGAATAAAATTTTGGAAACTACAAAAAAATTAAAAGCGGAACTTGAAGGATTAATGGAGAATAAAAAAACTGCAAAAAACAAACTATAAATTTAAAGATGGTTTGAAGAAAAAAATATAAAAAAAGGAAAAATAAAAAAAGGTGATCGGGCTATAATCGTTGGGCGCCATTGTTACGTGGCTGTGCTTGTTGGGTGGCGAGGAGCGGCGGCAAGCAGGTATGTTTGCGGGCCCAGGCTAGCTCGTCGTCGGCGGCGGGGTATTGCACCACCGACCTCACACGCAGCCACACGAACAAAAAGGGGTTCATACCTGCATGATGAGAAAAAGCTGAAAATGTTATAAATAGACGTGAGGGGCAGAGTTAGAAAGGGGGAAAGCATAAGGGGAGAAAAAGGTGCACAAGCGCAGCACCAATACCAATAATAGAAATTTAGCCCTGCATGATCAAAAATCTATGTTTTCATCCATACATTTTATTGTTAATAAAACAATTTAATCTTGCTTAAGTCTACCCCCTAGAGCTATCTAATTCATTGACTGAAAACAAATGATATTTGTAGGGATAAAAACCCACTTAAAAATAACTTTTAAGAAAAAGCAAACCAAAATGATAACATACGATTTCAATTAATTTCGATTCAATACAATTTAAAACAATGGCTTGTAAAGGCAAACAAAAAAAGTAAAAAAAAGGAAAACGAGAGGTCAAGTTCCTTATAGTGGTAAAAAAAAGGTTTATGAACCACCCTAATATGTTATCTCACTGACTACTATCTTAAATTCTGACTATTATCGAAATTCAAACAAAATAAACTAAGAGGGCGAACAAAAAAAAAATTCGAGAACACCAATCCCTGATCTACCGCAACCGCTCAAGTAAACATAAGATCAATTTTGTACAAAACAAAAGTAGGTCATCAAAGGAAAGCAAAAACCAGTTTAGCATATTATAAACAAAATGTGTGTATGTTTGTAGCTATGTATGTACATATGAGCCGTTTATTTTGAAAGTGGCATAAGTCATTTCATGTCGTTTAGGTTCAGTGATAATTTGTTTGTATCTCTCCTCGCCTCCAGTTTGTTAGAGTCCAATATCCAAAAAATGCAATTCTTATTATTATTTTATAATTGTAGAACCATCTATATATGCATTCGTTCAAAAATAACAATGCATTTAAGACCATGAGTTGGAAATGACTTATGCCACTTTCAAAATAAACGGCTCATATATTTCTTATGTTTAGGTTTCCTTCTTCTATTTTCTCAAGAAGATCAGGCATTATATGCTTATATATGTCCATATATTCAAATATGTGTAATAGCAAAAATATTGTGCTCAAATTTCACTCACCCATATACTCGTACTCCAACGGCGCCGGCGCAGTTGAGTGGATGTGCTGAATTTGCTGAAATAGTAGGAGTCAAAAGCATACATACATACGCTCACGGTAGCCACCTTCAATCACTAAACCAAGAGCACTCGCTAGTGGTCTTTAGCATTGAGTGCTTTGGTAGTATCAAATCTACCAGCGCGATGATTGAATGTAAAATATAAAAAAAACGTATATCAGACGAGAAAAAAAATTATTAGTGCTAAAGGCACCCTATCACATACTAACAAGAAAAAAGATGTTGGAAATGATTTTGCCTATAATCCGAAAAAGGAAAGTAAGTACAAAAAAATTACAAAAAAAGGCCGAAATTCAAAATTCGACAATTTTGAATTGGTACTACCATAGGTAGGCGAAACTATGTCCAAAAAAAAAAAATGTGTATTCGGCAACAACAATATCAGAATATCAAGAAAAAGTTAAATGTCAAACGAAAGAAGAAAAATTAAATAATAAAAAAAAGAAGAAAATGAAGAGACGAAAAGAAAAAACTGATGTAGGCAAAAGTGCCCCCATTAACTTCTACAATAGAGTTAAGGTAAAACTCAAAATTTATATATTCGAAAAAGCAATGCTTGGCCCCGGAAATGACTACCCTTTTTGCCCTTTGCCTATCAAAATTATGCTCCTTATAACAATATCTATATAAATGTAATAATACATACAAAAGATTCAACAATCATAATATAGCTAAACGTGTTGGTGGAAAAGCTCCTCTCTCCGCTGATGTTGTTTGTTACTTGTGTTTCAAGATGTATGACTAGCGCAAAAATGGATACCAGCTGTCGCCAAACTTATATTGGGTTGATTCAAGTTGTGTGTTCCTAAAGGATTTTGGTTGTATGTGGTGTCGTGGCTATTATTGTTGCGGTCCAATACCGCCGGTGAAAAATGCTGTCGCTTCTGCCAATTTTATTGTGTTTTTGCAGTTGTTGTTGTGGTGTGCGCAGGCAAAAAATTAAATATAATGTAGTGCTTTTGAATGCGTGGCAATTGTTTTTGGGCGGTACGCCGCCAATATAAAGACGTTGTTGTAGGGCGGTACGTCGCCACTATAAAAAGGATGCGGTTGTGGTTGTTGCGGCCGTATGTTGCCAATAAAAAAATGCTGTAGTGGTTGTTGTTGTGGTGTGCGCCACCAAATTAAAACTGTAGTGTAGTGCGTGGTAGTTGTTGCCGAGATGGCTAGGGTTGTTGGTGTTGCGGCCCAATGCCGCAGGTGAAAATTGCTATATTCAAAGTTACCAATTTCTTGTAGTTGTTGCTGGCCGGTACGTCGCCAAGAATCGTGCCCAGTGGGTCTTCTCCACAGAAAAATCAATTGCGCGCTGAAATTAAATACAAAAGAAAATCTATTTAGAAAATTCAAAGGTAAAAGCGTATCTATGTACATGTACATATACACAATTGCCTATGGATCTCATGTCTGCATATTAATATACTCATCTACATACATATATTTGTATGTAGGGGTAAATGTGGATGCAAGTTTTCTTTTGGCCTGCTTGGGAGGTAGGCCAGGTTGAAAACCCAGCTCCCGTCAAGCATGCCTGGAAAAAAATTTTTTGTGTTCTTACCTCTTGCAAAATCTATTTGTCCAAAACCGCTTCCAGCCTTTCAATCGTATCGCGGAAACTTTCGCCGCGCACAACTTTTCCACAAACGCATTATAATTCGCGCACTACGAACTATGTGAACTTTTAACTTTACGTTTAAAAGCGCGCACTTCACTGTTGATTATCACCACTAGACTTGCACTGGATACTGTTAATACAAGACTTTGGCCCGTTGCCTAATTTTTCCCCTTCTTATAGCCACTGCCGTGGTAAGGAACGTTACCCAGAAACGGAAAATTTTTACCATTACATGCCAAACCTTTTTTTCGGCTTTCCCGTTTTTTTCCATCTATACAATTAGGCACTCATACATTCACACGCTTACCTCTCCACAAAACGTACATCTACACAGATACATTTGGTTCGTGCCTTGACCGCTCACACTGATGCATTCGCACGCTCATAGCCTTGCACACATACACATCCACATACATAATACAGAACAAAACAAACACATAGGTGCATGGCATTCATCAATGTTGCTAGGTTGTTATTAACAAGGTGATATTTTATTTATTATAACACCATGATGCCAAGCGCAACATCTTATTTCCGCTGCAACATTGTGTTCACTATAGCTTCAATGTTGTCAATACATTATGTCATTAGATTAGTGGCAACATTGCGGCTAAGGCACGGACCTGGACACAAAACACATAAACACATAGACACATATACACGCTGCCACTCATTCAAGCCAGTATGGGGGCAGGCTGTCGTTACAGGCTTGCAACCGCCGATGGTGCCTGCACTATGGAGCGTGTGCGTAAAAGGTTTTCAACGCAGCCTGCCAAGTATCATTTCCCGCGTCCAACGTGTGGCCTCGACCCACGACTTAATGCCGGGCCTATTTCTCTTCACGCCTTCAAACTTTTGTACTGCTCACCTACAAACTAAATCACTGGGCTAATGCTACTAACTTAACCTATATCACAGATACTACTCTACATATCCAATAGTAAATAAAATATCACAGATAAAAAAAAAAAATAAAAAAAAAATAAATAAAATATCACAGTTAGCAGAAAAATTATGAAAAAAAATTTATAAAATAAAATATCACAGATGGCCGACAAATTATTAAAAAAAAAATTAATTGATATTAGAGAAAAATTGTAAGTTTACAAACGGCGATGGTTACTAGGACATGTTTCTGAATTTCACTTCTTCATCAGCTAGCTTTTCGGGAGCTGAGCGTTGAACTCGAGTCTCCAACATTCATATCAGTGCAAGCCTTTTTTAGCTGCTACGCCATATGAATGTTCCGTTGTTCGCTGTACAAAAGGTCTTTAAGAGTTGCCTTTTTTTCTTTATATTCCTTTTGATCACCATGTAGGCACATACACTCTGTATGTAGTTTATTCCTAATGGTGTGGATATGATTTTTAGGCGTGCTTTTGAAAGCTTAGTAACATTTGTTCGGATTTTTACAGTATTTGTTTTTAATACTTCCGCTGTTACTATTATATCAATATGATCATATGTATTTAATTAGCGAGCTTTGCTCATATTGCTTTATACAATGGTTTTTGTAATTGATATTAGAGAAAAATTGTTAAGTTTTACTACATACAGAGTGTATGTGCCTACATGGTGATCAAAAGGAATATAAACAAAAAAGGCAACTCTTAGAGACCAATTGTACAGCGAACAACGGAACATTCATATGGCGTAGCAGCTAAAAAAGGCTTCCACTGATATGAATGTTGGAGACTCGAGTTCAACTCTCAGCTCCCGAAAAGCTAGCTGATGAAGAAGTGAAATTCAGAAACATGTCCTAGTAACCATCGCCGTTTGTAAACTTACAATTTTTCTCTAATATCAATTAGAAAAACCATTGTATAAAGCAATATGAGCAAAGCTCGCTAATTAAATACATATGATCATATTGATATAATAGTAACAGCGGAAGTATTAAAAACAAATACTGTAAAAATCCGAACAAATGTTACTAAGCTTTCAAAAGCACGCCTAAAAATCATATCCACACCATTAGGAATAAACTACATACAGAGTGTATGTGCCTACATGGTGATCAAAAGGAATATAAACAAAAAAGGCAACTCTTAGAGACCAATTGTACAGCGAACAACGGAAGATTCATATGGCGTAGCAGCTAAAAAAGGCTTGCACTGATATGAATGTTGGAGACTCGAGTTCAACGCTCAGCTCCCGAAAAGCTAGCTGATGAAGAAGTGAAATTCAGAAACATGTCCTAGTAACCATCGCCGTTTGTAAACTTACAATTTTTCTCTAATATCAATTACAAAAACCATTGTATAAAGCAATATGAGCAAAGCTCGCTAATTAAATACATATGATCATATTGATATAATAGTAACAGCGGAAGTATTAAAAACAAATACTGTAAAAATCCGAACAAATGTTACTAAGCTTTCAAAAGCACGCCTAAAAATCATATCCACACCATTAGGAATAAACTACATACAGAGTGTATGTGCCTACATGGTGATCAAAAGGAATATAAACAAAAAAGGCAACTCTTAGAGACCAATTGTACAGCGAACAACGGAACATTCATATGGCGTAGCAGCTAAAAAAGGCTTGCACTGATATGAATGTTGGAGACTCGAGTTCAACGCTCAGCTCCCGAAAAGCTAGCTGATGAAGAAGTGAAATTCAGAAACATGTCCTAGTAACCATCGCCGTTTGTAAACTTACAATTTTTCTCTAATATCAATTACAAAAACCATTGTATAAAGCAATATGAGCAAAGCTCGCTAATTAAATACATATGAAAAAAAAATTAATAAAAAACAATATCACAGATCGTGTAGTCAAGTATGTAAAAAAAAGGTACAATGCATAAATAAAAAAAAAATTAAATAAATGCAAAAATAATCAAATAAAAAAATAAAAAAGCCAAGAAAAATAAAAATAATTTAATACAATAATTACATACGTCAATAGATAAATAAATAAACTACGGCAATTAATAAATAAATAACATAGAACAAAAGGACTGGCACTACAAAAAACATTAAACAATTTTGCAGAAATGTCTTTAGCGTGGTATACGCCGATCTTTTTCCCACTATTATCGCCAAGTTCATACATTTCCTAAAACGTTTAAAACAATACATTTGACTTTTTTTGGAGCTAATTTGGCGTTGTAATTATCAACTTGGTAGGCTTGTTTGAAGTTTCGGCGATATACCACTTGTCCAATTTGGAACTTGGCATCCCTACTTCTAGTGTCGTATACTTTCTTACTTCTCTCGTGGGCCAACTTCAGCTCTCTCATAATCGTATTCCTAATCAGTTGCAGCTTCTTACTTGGAGCCTCTACCTCGCAATCAATATCCTTTACCGCTGCCAGCTTCGGTATAGCTCATATGATGCAGCATGCTGTATCCTGGTTCCTGGGCACTCATCTCAGATCGCTATTTAAAATGAACGATATCGGACAATAACCACGCCCACTTTTTCGATATTGAAAATTTCGAAAAATCGAAAAAGTGCGATAATTCATTACCAAATACGCATTAAGCGATGAAACTTGGTAGGTGAGTTGAGCTTATGACGCAGAATAGAAAACTAGTAAAATTTTGGACAATGGGCGTGGCACCGCCCACTTTAAAATGAAGGTTATTTAGAAGTTTTGCAAGCTGTAATTTGGCAGTCGTTGAAGATATCATGATGAAGTTTGGCAGGAACGTTACTCTTATTACTTTTTGTCTGCTTAATAAAAATTAGCAAAATCGGAGAACGACCACGCCCACTTTTTAAAAAAAAATTTTTTTTAATTCAAATTAAAAAAAAAAAGTTAATATCTTTACAGCATATAAGTAAATTATGCCAAAATTCAACTCCAGTAATGATATGGTGCAACAAAATACAAAAATAAAAGAAAATTTCAAAATGGGCGTGGCTCCGCCCTTTTTCATTTAATTTGTCTAGGATGCTTTTAATGCCATAAGTCGAACAAAAATCAACCAATCATTGTGAAATTTGGTAGAGGCTTAGCTCCTAGGACGATAACTGTTTTCTGTGAAAAAGGGCGAAATCGGTTGAAGCCACGCCCAGTTTTTATACACAGTCGACCGTCTCTCCTTCCGCTCGGCCTTTAACAGGATAACCTGAGAAAAAATCGATATATCTTTACTAAACTCAGTTCACGTACTTATCTGAACTCACTTTGTATTGGTGTAAAAAATGGCCGAAATCCGACTATGACCACGCCCACTTTTTCGATATCGAAAATTACGAAAAATGCCATAATTATATACCAAATACGGAAAAAGGAACGAAACATGGTAATTGTATTGGTCTATTGACACAAAATATAACTTAAGAAAAAACTTGGTAAAATGGATGTGACACCTACCATATTAAGTAGAATAAAATGAAAAAGTTTTGCAGGGCGAAATCAAAAGCCCTTGGAATCTTGGAAGGAATACTGTACGTGGTATTAGATATATAAATAAATTAGCGGTACCCGACAGATGATGTTCTGGATCACACTGGTCCACATTTTGGTAGATATCTCGAAAACGCCTTCACGTATACAACTAAGGGCCACTCCCTTTTAAAACCCTCACATAAAAACCTAAACATATCGTACAAACACATTCTAGAGTCACCCCTGGTCCCCGCTCATGGCGATATCTCGAAAAGGCGTCCACATATAGAACTTAGGCCCACTCCTTTTTAAAATACTCATTAACACCTTTCATTTGATACCCATATCGTACGAAAAAATTCTAGAGTCACCCCTGGCCCACATTTATGGCGATATTTCGAAAAGGCGTCCACCTATAGAACTAAGGCCCACGCCCTTTTAAAATACTCATTAACACCTTTCATTTGATACCCATATTGTTCTAGAGTCGCCCCTGGTCCACCTTTATGGCGATATTTCGAAAACGCGTCCACCTATGGAACTAAGGCCCACGCCCTTTCAAAATACTCATTAACACCTTTAATTTGATACCCATATCGTACAAAGGCATTCTAGAGTCACCCCTGGTCCACGTTTATGGTGATATCTCGAAAAGGCGTCCACATATAGAACTTAGGCCCACTCCCTTTTAAAATACTCATTAACACCTTTCATTTGATACCCATATAGTACAAACAAATTCTAGAGTCACCCCTGGTCCACCTTTATGGCGATATTTCGAAAAGGCGTCCACCTATAGAACTAAGGCCCACGTCCTTTTAAGATACTCATTAACACCTTTCATTCGATAGCCATATCGTACAAACAAATTCTAGAGTCGCCCCTGGTCCACCTTTATGGCGATATTTCGAAAAGGTGTCCACCTATAGAACTAAGGCCCACGTCCTTTTAAGATACTCATTAACACCTTTCATTTGATACCCATATCGTACAAACAAATTCTAGAGTCACCCCTGGTTCACGTTTATGGCGATATCTCGAAAAGGCATCCACCTATAGAACTAAGGCCTACGCCCTTTTAAACTACTCATTAACACCTTTCATTTGATACCCATATCGTACAAACAAATTCTAGAGTCACCCCTGGTCCACGTTTATGGCGATATCTCGAAAAGGCATCCACCTATAGAACTAAGACCCACGCCCTTTTAAAATACTCATTAACACCTTTCACTTGATACCCATATTGTACAAACGCATTCTAGAGTCACCCCTGGTTCACTTTTATAACGATATTCCGAAAAGGCGTCCACCTATAGAACTAAGGCCCACTCCCTTTTAAAACACTTATTAACACCTTTCGTTTGATACCCATATCGTACAAACAAATTCTAGAGTCACCCCTGGTCCATCTTTATGGCGATATCTCGAAACGGCGTCCATCTATAGAACTAAGGCCCATTCCCTTTTAAAATAGTCATTACCACCTTTCATCTGATACCCATATCGTACAAAATAAATTCTAGAGTCACCCTTGGTCCACCTTTATGGCGATATCTCGAAAAGCGCCCACCTATAGAACTTAGGCCCACTCCCTTTTAAAATTATCATTAACACATTTCATTTGATACCCATATCGTACAAACAAATTCTAGAGTCAGGCCTGGTCCACCTTTATGGCGATATCCCTAAATGGCGTCCATCTATAGAACTATGGCCCACTTCCTCTTAAAATACTCTTTAATACCTTCCATTTGATACACATGTCATGCAAACACATTCCAGGGTTACCCTAGGTTCTTTTTACAACCTGGTGATTTTCCCTTACTTTGTCTCCACAGCTCTCAACTGAGTATGTAATGTTCGGTTACACCCGAACTTAGCCTTCCTTACTTGTTTCTAAATAACATATGTAGTAATTCCCCTTGGACTGCCCCTAGCATGCGAGTTCATGGGTACGCATCTCCAGTTAGTTAGCATAATTACTTTCAATTTCCCTCTGCTGCCTGCTTATTGTGCCTTGTTGTTGTCAACGAGTTGGTTGCTCTTCGTAAGTAACTTGCAAGTGTAATGTTTATGGCTGCCTAGTACCCACGCTGTATTGTTGGTATGCTGATGTGACGTCTTTCTAGTACATTGCACTTTTTTTTGTTTCCTCTTTGTGCGATATCCGTCTTGACTGGCTTCAATGCCTGCTGTGCTTGGTCGTAATTTCTTGGTATACGTATGTTTGTACGTTCTTGGTGCTCTTGCAATGGGAGCTTATGTGTGTTGCTTATTGCATTGCTGTATTCCCATCGTTGTTTAGAATTCCAGCAGGTCCGTTGATCTCAATGCAAAGCCAACGTTTTTTTTCCCGTTTGATCTCTATTCAAAATATAATATCCAACCAAATTTCTGCCGTATGCGGGCAGAGACATTTATGTTTTTTGCGAAATAATTAATATAAATGTGTATTAGGGTGTTTCAGAAAAATGATTATTTTATGTGTGTGAATTCAATTTATATAATTCGGGTTTATATGTTTTACATCCTATATGCACTGATATAAATTCATTTTCATATGCATTAGGGTGCTTCGAAAAATGATATATAACTTGTAATTGTAGATTATCAAGCTGTCAGACGACTCTACCAACCCCGGTCGCAATCCAGACGGAACCCAGAGCTTCCAAGTCTGGTCCGCTAGACGATCGTCCCCCTGTCGAATTGCGTCCGTTAATAAACCGAACCGTCCGATATGCATAAGTGTGGTAACTTGTCTTTGTTTTCGGTCACCGTCTTTTTCAACTCCGTATACTCCTCCGACTCGAAGCACGGTGACTCGAGACACACGTCTATGACTCTATCGTTCGTCAGTATTTCATCCATGTGCATTCGTGAGAGTGTGTCGGGAACCACGTTTTGCGCACCTTTTGGATGTTGGATATCGAAATCATAACCGTGGAGTTTCAAACTCCACTTTGCCAACCTCCCAGAAAGGTCTTTCTGATTCATTAGCCATATGAGGCTGGCATAATCAGTTATGATGGTGAAGGGGGCTCCCTCTACGTAAGGTCGGAATTTCTTGACACTCACGATGGCGGCGTATCATTCAAGTTCTGTAATGCTTAAATTTTCTGCGCCTTATTTAATTTTTCCGAAACGTAGGCCATCGGTCTTTCGTTCTGGTCATCGTCCAGTTGAAACAAAACCCCTCCCACTCCGTCAGTTGATGCATCACATTGAATAAAAAATGTTCGGTTAAAATCAGGGTGTATAAGCACTGGTGCTGAAATCAAGCTTTGCTTCAAAATGTGAAAAGATTTCAAAGCTTCGTCCTTCATGGTAAATTTCTTAATTTTGTCCTTTTTGAGGTAGTCGTGCAGCGGAGCTGCAATTGTCGCATAGCCCTGTATCAAACGTCGGTACCAGCCTGACATACCCAGGAACCGTCGTAGTTGCTTCGGGGTTTTCGGAACTGGGAAGTCCCTCACGAATTCCAGCTGCTTTTGGACTCCTCGACCACTCCCATGCTCAGCGTTCGGTCCAGTTCTGCGTAAATAAGTTTATTTTATGGCCGGCGAAATTGGGAAATGGCGTTGCTTTACTGGCAGATTCTCGTCAACCACCTCGATGACGTGTTCCTCCTTATCTGTTTGGCCTAACCCTAATACAGCAAAGGACGGGGATTGGGCTTTTACACGCTCTAAACTATCATTTTGCTCCGGCGTTGAAACGTGCTGCACAGCATAGAAAGACAAGTCACCGTCGGCGGGCACGAGCTCCGCCACCCCGGCAACATTTACACTATCATTCGCTCCCTTACTGTCCACGCTCATTCAAAATGCCTGCCAAAAATCTATGCCTAGATAGACTTCTTGTTAAAGGTCTAGAACTATTAAAAATTCTAGAGCCCTAGTGGAGTTATCCCATACCACAGGCAATTTTATTACCCCTACCACGGCGGATTCCTCCCCGTTCGTGGTCCGGATGTTTTGGCCCTTGATTGGCATAATCAAGGCTTCATTTTCCCGAAGGAGTGCAGCTGACTCCTTTCCTAAAAAGCTAGCGCTCGCCCCTGAGTCCATGAGAGCAAGGACCTCAAGACCTCCTATAGTAGTTTACGCAAAAAATATATTATCACCTTTCACGGTGACAATGGTGGCAATTATTTTATTTTTCATCCGCTTAAAATTGTGAGGACCAAAAAAACCATCATTAATTTGGCAAACACAAAACGAACCCAACACATATTTAACACAGCATTAACACAACAGCCAGTCACAAAAGGCCCTAGCAACACGACAAACCAACAAGACGCAGCAACACAACTAGCGAACACTTAATAGTAACTCGAAAAACTAACAAGTCTCAGCAACACAACGAGCGATCGCAACATTTAACAGCAACACGGTAACCATGGAAACGCAATCATTGGAGCTAGCACCACCAAACACGACAACCATAAAAGGAGCGACACATCAGCACAGGAGTTAGTTAGCACGGAGCTGTGGTCGTGACCAGAGCTACCAGTGAAGCGAATCCCGAATGTATCGGTTCTACCACCAGGAGAGATCATTTCATAGGAGTGAGTCGTGGTCCCAAGTTGTGAATGCGTCGGTTCTACCAGCAAACACCGCTTGAGACTTCGTTCACTCCCGCGTAAGGAAAGGCCCTGCCACAGTAACGCGCACCAGCGAACAGGTGACGTCCGCAGGCCTGCGCCGACGGGGACCGCGCCGCGAGAGTAATAAACCGCACCGCAGCGACGCGACCGCCCTGACGCCACCGACACGCCAACGCAAGGCGCAACAGAGCACAGCAGCAGAGTCACGCTAACATACGACACTGCCCGCAACAGCACTACGCAAGCATACGACGTTGGCCACAGCAGAGTCACGCAAACATACGATGCTGGCCGCCACAGCACTACACAAGCATACGAAGTTGGCCACAGCAGAGGCACGCAAACATACGACGTTGGCCGCAACAGCACTACGCAAGCATATGACGTGGGCCACAGCAGAGTCACGCAAACATACGACGCTGGCCGCAACAGCGCTACGGAAACACACGCCGCTGGGCGCAGCAGCGCTACACGTTGGCAACAGCGCTTCGCAAACATACGACGCTGGCCGTAACAGCACTACATAAGCACTTGACGTTGGCCACAGTAGAGTCACGCAAACATACGACGCTGGCCGAAACAGAACTACACAAGCATACGAAGTTGGCCACAGCAGGGTCACGCAGCATACGACGGAGGCAGCAACAGCGCTATGCAATCACACGACGCGGGGCGCTGCAGCGCTACGCAAGGCCGCAACAGAGTTACGCAAACGTACGACGTTGACCGCAGCAGAGTTACGCAAATATACGACGTCAACCGTACCACAGTTACACTCACTCAGACGCACCGACATATGCCGCAGCAGAGACGCGCAGTCGCTAGTCTTAAGAGAGACACGCTGACGCAGGGCGTCAAAGAGATACATTTACGCACACCCAGAAAACGACCAGCAAGGTGTACTAATGGAATCCTAACGGGACACGAGGACCGTTAGCCCAACACTAATCATAGAGCAAGCATCTAATGGAGTAAAAAATACATACATATCTTTCTTTTATTACATTTGTTTATTATAGTTATAATATATAGAGTTAAAACAATAAAGTGAAATCTATATGAAATCGATTTGCAAGGTGCCCCGAAATACAAATTAATTTTAAGCGAACCTTGGACACGGCGAGTATACCCCAGCACTTATTGAAGAAGCACCGTGGCAAGAGAAAGCTTCGTTACAATTGGCGCCCGAGCAGGGACCCTGCAAACCGTACAACGTCAGAAGGAACATTTCTGACAAGGAACCTATCCCTAAAATGGCCTACCAGATTGATACCACGTGGTTAGACAACATTTCAAAGGAGCGTCTGATATCCATAGCACAGGAATTGGGTATTGAGCAGACAGGCACGACCCGGGGGATCTGAAAGCGCATAGCAGCACTGGTATCGAAAGCAAATATTGACTCGGTAATACACGCAAAATTTGTATCCCTAGAAGCAGCTTATAAGGAAACTACATACACGAGTGAATTAAATGAGGTTAAGACACCGATTTCGTCGGACGGAGGGGGAACCATGAACATCGCCAATAGACCAGCAGAGAAAGACCAGTTCGAGCTTCCTCACAGGAACACAGCACCCCCACAACAGTACTAGCCATCAGGAACCGTGGTATTATCCAACGGTACATCTCAGACACCCGCACGGAATTCGCAACCCGCGCAGCCATACTTACCATCGGGAACAACGGTACCAGCCATAAATTATACATCTCAGGTAACTCAAGCACCGACCATTTTGTTCGCACCCATCATCGACCAAGTGCGGAAGTGTTCAGTTAAGAACGACGGTGGACGGGATCCGTTAGCGTTCTTCGAGCGGCTAGAGGAGTTAGGCGAAGTGTACGCGCTAAACGTGGATCTCCTACCAAAAGGCATGCCTGGGCTACTAGGGGGCACCGCGCTACAATGGTATCGCAATAACAGTTCGCACAGGGAAAGGTGGACAAGCTTCAAACAGGATTTCTTATGTTTCTTCCTGTCAGTTCGGTATTTCGAGCGTCTCGAGGACGACATACTCCAACGAAGGCAGCACAACAGGGAGAAGTACAAGAATTACGTGCTAGTGTTACAGAGCTTGACGAGACACGCAGGATACACCCAGCGAACAACGGCTGGAACGAATCTTCCCTAATAGCCACCCCGATTACCTACTTTACATCCGTCGGAGGGACTTCACCAATCTCCCGGAACTCTTAACCCTTGCCGAGGAATAAGAGAGCATACATCAGGATTATCGAATACCCTTAGGCGGACATCGCCGCGAAGTTACGCGGCACATCACAAGTGACACGACCCTGGTATCACCCCACGCCTCCAGGCAATCAGAGATTAGACCCCAACAACGTATGCAGGAGGTGCGGTGAATAAGGACACTACGCCAATAGATGCCGAAACCCACGGAAAATTTTTTGCTGGGAGTGTGGCCGCAGCGATATACGCGCAATGAATGCTGCCGTCGACGTCAGGGAAACGACAGAGGGCTTCACGAAGAAAAAGGCGCAGTGAGCCCAAAGAACCCAGCGTCGAATCGGCAGTAGTAATGTACCAAGAGCATGGCCGCCTTTACGCCGTAGCCAGGCTCGACGCGGAATCAACCGAGGCGGCCATCGATAGAGGGGCATCGAGAAGTTTCGTGGGGAGCGGAGAAATGGTGAGAGTGGCCATCAAAATAACGATGGCAAACGGGACCAGCACCACAATCTTCCACGCCATAAGGACTGAGGTACGCCTCGGAGAAGCGTCAAACCACACAGTTTTACAAGTCATGCCAGGAGCCATCGAAGACACTATACTGGGCCTAGATATGCTAGGAAGCATGGGAGCAACCATACCCTGCAGAGCAGGTCATCTCGCGCTATCCAGGACAGTTACACAGCATACATTTCCACCAGCCGAGCCGACACAGAACACGGAGTAGGTAACGCCACCGGGCGAGGACAACAATAACATAGATGATAAGATCAACAGGATCAACGGTGCCTACGATGACAACGAGGCGGAACGAATGCGCGGTTTTCTGGCAAAGGAACTCCGAAAATTCGAGAGCATGAGTGGGGTGACGACAATAGCCGAGCACATTATTATCCTGACGGACGACCGCCCTATCAAGCAACGTTACTTCCAACGCAACCCAGCTATGCAGATCATCATCAACAACGAAGTTGACGAATTACTTCAGAAAGGATGCATCAAGCCATCCTGTAGCCCACACAATGCACCAATCGTACTAGCCAAGAAGAAAAACGGGATGTGGAGCTTATGCGTGGATTATCGGCAGCTCAACGCCCAATCCGTACCCGACGCATACCCCTTACCCAGAATACAACATATACTGGAAAAGCTACGACGAGGGAAATACATCATCAGCTTGGACTTGCAAAACGGCTACTGGCAAATACCACTGGAGCCCCAGAGCCATCCCTACACAGCTTTCACGGTACCGGGACGCGGGTTATTCCAGGGTCGCGTTGACCTTCGGCCTACACTCCGCACCCGCAACATTTCAAAGAGTGCTAGATCAGGTTATTGGGCCGGAGATGGAACCCTAAACTTTCGCATACCTCGATGATATAATCGTCATAGGATCCACCTTGGAAGAGCACAGTCGCAACTTAAAAGAAATAATGCTACGACTACAGTGCGCCAACCCCAGAATAAATCCGGAGAAATGACAATTTTTCTAACGGACGCAAGCAATTTTGGGCTGGGCGCCGTATTAACACAGGACTTAGAAGGCGGAGAACGCGTGATCGCCTACGCCAGCAGGAAACTCAACGAGGCGGAAACCAACTACTCGCCCACCCAGAAGGAATGCCTCGCGATAGTCTGGGGAATACGCAAGATGAGGCCATACTTGGAAGGGTACCGATTCAAGATAATCACGGACCATATGTCTCTAAAGTGGCTAAACTCCATCGAAAGCCCCTCCGGCCGGATAGCACGATGGGCCTTGGAACTTCAGCAACACATTTTCGACGTCGAATATAGGAAAGGGAAGCTGAACTTGGTAGCGGACGCACTATCACGACAGCCACTGGAGGCCCTACGACTGGCGACGACAACAGAGCGACCATGCAAGTGGTGGCACAAGCGCGTGAGCGAAGTGAGCACTAATCCCGAGAAATATTCTGACTACATAATACAAGACGGACAACTGTACCGCCATATTCCCTACCGGTCACACGATGAAGAAGCGGTCCTTTGGAAATTTTGTGTACCCACACCACTACGACAATGAGTATTAGAAGAAAACTACGACATCCCAACCGCTGGACATATGGGCATCCGCCGGACGGTAGCGGGGATTGCCAACCGGAACTACTGGCCCGGCATGTTTCGGGACATCATTCGATACGTACGACAGTGCGAATCTTGCCAGAAATACAAGGAAGTACAGCAAAAGCCGGCTGGAAAGATGCTGAGACAGGTGGCCCAAGAACCATTCGCCACGGTATGCGTCGATTTCGTCGGACCACTCCCACAATCCACACACGGGAACACGATGCTCTTAGTATTTTTCGACCGCTTCACCAAATAGGTGGAATTGAACCCCATGAGGCGTTTTACAGCAGAGGGCCTTCGTCGCGCATTCAGAGAAGGCACCCTCGCAAGGTTTGGTACTCCTAAGACAACGGACAACGGCGTTCAGTTCACCAGCACAATGTGGCAGGGTTACCTCAAGGAAATGGGGATACGACAACAATTAACAGCGCCCAAACCCCGCAAGAAAACTCAACGGAACGGGCGAACAGAACAGTCAAGAGGATCACAACTCACCAGATCACAGCACAACAGATGGGCTCCCAGAGATCGAGCTGGCCATCAACACCAGTGTGACCGCGTCCACAGGATACAGTTCAGCCTTCCTCGTACAAGGACGGGAACCGCGACTACCAGGGGAATTGTTTGACGAGGTCAACCTGGGGACGGGCACAGCCACAATCACGGCAGAAGAAAAATCCGACAGAATGCAAGAGGCATTCCGTGTAGTGAGGCAGAATATGGAACGAGCGGCGGCAGACCAAGCACGGCACTACAATCTATGCCAGAGAAAATGGACCCCCGTAGTTGGCGAACTAGTGCTCGAAAAGGAACACCATCTCTCCAAGGCCAGGGAAAATTTCGCGGCAAAGTTGGCCCCCAAATATGACGGACCCTACCAAATCCTAGGATATGTATCCCCAGTGATACTCAAAATACGAAAACCCAACGGAGGAAAGGAGAAAACGGTCAATATCGCAGAACTTAAGGCATATCATGCAGCAGAGACCATCGCGTGAAATTAAAATATATCCAAAAAAATTCAATATCAAGGGTGGGACTCTACCATGGGAAAATATAACGCCAACTGACCAACAGCGTCAAGCGTATGCGCCACCGCTACGAGGAGAAGGAAGCAAAGCGTCCGAAGGTCGTATTGCTCGAAGGAGCTACTGGCGGGCAACGTCAGCAACATGTGCGCAACTACACGCGCACACACGTTCGCTGACGTCGCACGCATCATTACAGCATCAACCGCTACTGGCGGCAACGTCAGCAGCATGCGCGCAACTACACGCGCACACACGTACGCTGACGCCGCACACATAATTACACCATCACACACTACAGGCACCGACACCAACATCTCGAACACCAAACCAGTCGCAGCCGCAGCTTACGCCAGTACCAACGTCAGACGCGCAACATAAGCAGCCAGACGGGGCAATCGAGCTCGTGGTACGCACCAGGCGCACGTCGAAATGGGAGGAAGCCGCGGCCAAGGCCCACAATAGGACCGGAACATCACCGCTAACAGCCACACTTGGTAGGATAGACGTGAAGGCAGGGCAGTCACAGGCAGCCATCGAGCTCTCCTCGGATGAGGACACAGCTCCACCGGAGAGGAGAAACGCCAATTTTCCCGGCAGGACCAGGCGGCATACGCCTCTACGAGACGGACCTCGACAGCCTCAACGGATCTAAATGGTTGACTGACACCATCATTGACGCTTGGGCAAAGGGACTGGAAGAGCAACACGGACAACAACATATGAACCTCAGCCCGTTCGTGACTTGGCAGCTGACCCAAAAGAGGAACACAGGAAGGGGAGTGTGAAGACTCAATAAAACATCATTAATTTGGCCCACACAAAACGATCCCACAACATATTTAACACAGCATTAACACAACTGCCAGTCACAAAACGCCCTAACAACACGACAAACCAAAAAGTCTCAGCAACACAACTATCGCTCACAACACTTAATATTAACACGACAAACCAGCAAGTCTCAGCCATACAACTAGCGATCGCAACACTTAATAGTAGCACGACAAACTAACAAGTCTCACCAACACAACGAGCGATCGCAACATTTAACAGCAACACGGTAACCATGGAAACGCAACCATTTGACCTAGCAACACCGAACACGACAACCATAAAAGGAGCGACACAGCAGCACAGGATTTAGTTAGCACGGAGCAGTTGTCGTGACCAGAGCTACCAGTGAAGCGCGTCTCGAATGTGTCGGTTCTACCACCAGGAGATATCTTTTCATAGGAGTGAGTCGTGGCCTCAAGTTGTGAATTCGTCGGTTCTACCAGCAAACACCGCTTGAGACTTCGTTCACCCCCGCGTAAGTAAAGGCCCTGCCACAGTAACGCGCACCCGCGAACATGTGACGTCCGCCCGCCTGCGCCGACGCGGACCGCGCCGCGACAGTAATAAACCGCTCAGCAGCGACGCGACCGCCCTGACGCCACCGCGACACCAGCAAGACGCCGACGCAAGGGGCAACAGAGCACAGCAGCAGAGTCACGCTAACATACGATGCTGGCCGCAACAGCACTACGCAAGCATACGACGTTGGCCACAGCAGAGACACGCAAACATACGACGCTGGCCGCAACTGCGCTATGCTAACATACGACGCTGGCCGCAGCAGCACTACACAAACATACGACGTTGGCCACAGCAGAGCTACGAAAATATACGACGCTGGCCGCAACAGCGCTACGATAACATACGACGCTGGCTGCAACAGCGCTACGCAAACACACAAAGCTGGCCACAGCAGCGTTACACGTTGGCCACAGCAGAGTCACGCAAACATACGACGCTGGCCGCAACAGCACTACACGAGCATACGACGTTGGCCACAGCAGAGTCACGCAAACATAGGACGCTGGCCGCATCAGCGCTACGATAACATACGACGCTGGCCGTAACAGTGCTACGCAAACACACGACGCTGGCCGTAGCAGCGCTACGGAAGCATAATACGTTGGCCACAGCAGAGTCACGCAAGCATACGGCGTTGGCCGCAACAGAGTTACGCAAACGTACGACGTTGACCGCAGCAGAGTAACGCAATTATACGACGTCAACCATACCAGAGTTACACTCACGCAGACGCTCACACATAAGCCGCAGCAGAGACGCGCACTCGCTAGCCATAAGAAAGATACGCCGATGCAGGGCGTCACAGAGATACATTTACTAACACCCAGCAACGACCAGCAAGGCGTCCTAACGGAACGAACCTACCGGGACACGAGGACCGTTAGCCCACCTCTAATCATAGAGCAAGCATCAAACGCAGTGAAGAATACATACATATTTTTATTTTATTACATTTGTTTATTATAGTGATAATATATAGAGTTAAAACAATAAAGTGAAATCTATACGAAAATGATTTGCATGGTGCCCCGAAATATAAATTTATTGTAAGCAAACCTTGGACACGGCGAGTATATCCCAGCACTTATTGAAGAAGCACCGGGGAAAGAAAAAGCTTCGATACAAAATATTTCCTCTTCTGACGCATTTTCTCTATTTTCTTAAAATTTCTTTTCTCCCTATTACTATTTATTGTTTTACAAAAAATCCTTCTCCTAGCTTCTTCATATTCTCTCTGGTGTAAGCTTTTTACCTCGCGATTTTTCAATTTTCCCTCTAATTTTTCAATTATTCTATCTCCCTCTTCCCTACTCAAAATCTTTACAGTTGTGCTGCCGGGTTGCCTGTCTTCTGGCTGGAGTGCCCGGTTAACTCCGCCAGCCTGCGGTTCCCTGTTTCGGTTTAAAAACACAAAAGGACGAATCACTACCACAAGCAAAACAGACCAAGGACGAACATTCATTTGGTTTTTGTGCTTCTGCCGGGTTTTCCACAAAGTGATCTACCGGCATACCGCACGAAAAACACAACATTAAGTGGAAGGGAGAAGCACAAAAGGAATTCACAGTCGACTTAGACGCAGGACTAACAGAAGGACGAACACTATTGGGATGGGATGTGGTTGGGTGTTGAAGTGGAGGTTGGGATTGATGTTGAGATTGTTGTAGGGATTGGTGCTGAGGTTTCCCATTAAGTGCTTCTATTCCTGCTTCCCCTAACAGTTCTGGAAGCTCGAAGGCTACCTCGCTGACTACTTTAGACCTGCTCTTATTTTCTTTCATGAGTTTTTCGGCTCTCTTGCATTCCGCCTTGAGCTCCGCCAACGAGTCCATTTTTATGGCGAAGGTCAAGTTGGCCAGGTATGGTTTAAAGTTGCCTCTGATGATGCCAACCAACTCCTTTTCAGGGATCCTCTTCCGCAAACGGAATGTCATATTGTGGACTTCGGCATAAAAGTCGTCGAAAGCTTCGGCGGGCAGCTGTTTCCTCTCCATGATTCACGGATGATTTCTTAGTCGGACTCGGCAGTCTTGAAGTGGCTCATCAACTCGGACTTTAGCTCAAAGTACCCAAAGTTCGGCTGCTCCGCATGGTCCTCAAGGACCTGCCAATACCACTTCAAGGCACCGCCGGAAACCAGACAATGAAAATCCGTGAAAAGCTGGTAGAAGGAAATGATTTGCTGCTCGCGTATGTTCTCCACACGAAAGATAGAGCTTTCGACACTTATACCTCTACTGGTCCCATCGAATTTGATGTGCAACTTCTAAAGATCGAGCTTCTTCCACCTGGGAGGACCGTTGGCTCATTAACGCACTCTTCGCCCCCCCCCCCGATTTTTCGTGAGAAATTCAAGCTACTGTCTAGCTCGTTAAATGATACCCCGTTCGCAACAGAGACCCTCAGCGGGCGGTCAGGGACAAAAGATCCAAAAATCTGCGACGCGCTCCTATTAAAATAGTTCGTAGGGACAAAGTCAACGGGCCTCGGTATACCCGTGTCAATTTGATTGAAAACCGACCCAGCGATCTAGTTTTCTAGCGCAGCCCTAGTGCGGCTTCTAGTTAGACGCCTATGGGAGTCGAGGATACCCAATCCCCCATCTACTCTATTTTCGTCTTCCTTCTCCGACATTCACTGTCGGTACACAAAAAAATTTTACCGAAAAGAAAAATAAGTATTTTGTAAGTATTTTTCGAACACCCTAGTATACCCCGGGTTACTCTCTCAGGAAACAGATATCCCCGACGCAAAACCCCGAAAAGAAAAAAAATTATAAAAACCATAAATCAAATAAAAAGGAAAGTTGACTAAGACAGTATTGTATGTATATATTTGCAAATACCCAAGGATGCAAACAATATAAAACAAATCGTGCAAGCAAGGATATAACAAATGTAGGACAAAGCTGAAAATCCAAAAATGTAAATAAATATTTAATAATGTATAAGAAAAGCTCAATGTGGAAGCAATATATATAAACAAAAATTAAATTTAGTATGTTTGTATATATATGTGTGTTTGTGTGAAAATTCAGGTAATGTGTGCGTATATTTTAAAGATAAAAAAAATTCAAGTTGAAACCCCGAAAAAAATATTATTCTAGTATAGATACCAAAAAAAATTCAAGTATCGAAATTAATTATAACCAAAATTAATTTCAACCGCTATATTTGCGTGTAAAAATTGCAGAAAAAAATAATAATAAAAGGAATATCCGCCAATGTATGGATGTATAAGACAAAAAACAAATGTAGAAAATAAAAAAATGCAACTAAAAAAACAAAAAGCAAAAATACTATAAAAAAATTTAAAAACTCCAAACTTTCAAAAAAATTAACCTGAACAATTTTTGAAAATAATCTTAATGATTAAGAAGTAACCAACAACCAAAAATATATAAATAAGTGTAAATAAAACATAAAATTTAAAAGTATCGAACTTAAAAATAAGTTAACTGAACTTGAATATATATGCCTTGGTGTTTTTTGTGCTGCCTTGGCGAAGTACCTCAAGGTCTGGTCCGTCGTGCTGTCCGTGGAAGTGTGGCACATCATGCTCGAGAGCTAGTCCCTAAGGGTGGATGCCACACCTCCTAATCCTACCTATCATGGCGACGACTGCTAACCTCACTTACCGGCAATGCTGGACTCCCGGTAAGGTAGCTTAAACAGCTCGCCAAGATATCCTGCTAACGTCCGTCTTCAAGCTGAGTGTCATACCAGGTACCACTTAGTCAAAATGCAAGAACCCGAAGAAGGAACCCTGGTATGAGCACTTCGCTAATCCCTATCTTATTGTCATGATGACACTTGTCGGCCGGGTGAACCCAATCGGCGTTGCCATCATGTCCTTGTTCTGTCGAAAGACGGAAATAAGGATTTGGTTTGGAAGCCTAAGAAGGTTAAAAAAAAAATCTAAGGAAGGAAAGTAAAAAAAAATTAAGAAATTTAAAATTGACAAATGGGAATTAAATAATCAAAAGAAAAATTGAAATTTGGAATTTAAAATACGAACTAATTAACTAACTGAATGAAATGAAAATTTGATCGGGCTATTGCGTTGGGGATACAAAAGCTAAAAACTGGAATAAAATTTTGGAAACTACAAAAAAATTAAAAGCGGAACTTGAAGGATTAATGGAGAATAAAAAAAAACTGCAAAACAATCTATAAATTTAAAAACGGTTTGAAGAAAAAAATATAAAAAAAGGAAAAACAAAAAAAGGTGATCGGGCTATAATCGTTGGGCGCCATTGTTACGTGGCTGTGCTTGTTGGGTGGCGAGGAGCGGCTGCAAGCAGGTATGCTTGCGGGCCCAGGCTAGCTCGTCGTCGGCGGCGGGCTATTGCACCACCGACCTCACCCGCAGCCACATGAACAAAAAGGGGTTTATACCTGCATGATGAGAAAAAATGAAAGAAAAGCTGAAAATGATATAAATAGACGTAAGGGGCAGAGCTAGAAAGGGGAAAACATAAGGCGAGAAAAAGATGAAGGCCTGTCCTGTCAGGTGGAGTCTACCCTCCCTCTGCAGTGCAACTTGTACTGCTTCGTGGGCACTGTGCTGACTCCTATCTACTTACAGTGCCCCCAAACCTGAAATGTGTCTGTCCGTCCTCATACAGTCATTTTCCCCAAACACTCACCTTCACTTTACCTTGCCACGAACAAGCGCAGCACCAACACCAAAAATAGGAATTTAGCCCTGCATGATCAAAAATCTATGTTTTCATCCATACATTTTATAATGTTATTAACAATTTAATATTGCTTAACCCTAGGATGCATGCGTAAAAAAACTATAGTTATACATACGATGAGCCTCAGAGGCTCAAGTACTAGAAGTATCGGTTTACTTATAAATAAACCAAAATATTACTGGGATAAAACTTTAATTCGTTTATCGTTCCTTTTTATTATTACAAATATGTGTAATGGTTATATAAATACAAAAAAATTATGTGCTAATTAGTACAATTGGAACATGTTTCACACAGTAGTAATGAATGTTCTTTACAAATACTTTTAACATGCTTAGCGCAAAATAGTCTGCTCATGCCATTTATTTTGGAAGGACAGAATTTGCATCATTTCTTTTTTGTCGGCCGAGCATTATTCTTAGTCGTTGCTTCTTCTTCAATCTGTATAAAATTTTCCATAGCCATTTTATGAACTTTAGACAGTTTTGTAAAACTTTGTGCTCTCCGCTTCGTAAATGGAAGTACTAACTTAATTGCTAGTTACTTTAGGAAGATACGCCTTTTGTGCCGTATCCCAGTTGTAAAGGCGGGATTTTCCTGAATAAATATCAAAAAGGCGTTCAAGCTCCAGCGTCCATTATATTATACCAAACAGCCATAGGCCATCGGCTTGTTTGCCTCTGGCATATATAATTACCAACCATTTGGTCCATATGATCTACGCCACCCTTGGTTTTGTTATAGAACTCGATAATATCTGGTTTCTTAGTTACATTCTCATTGTTAACAATATCATCGTGATGCATAGAGATTAGTAATATAACCGCTTTGTTTTTTTTTTTCGGAACGTATCTTACTAATGTTAAGTTGTCTTTGAAACCAAATTGAGATGAGTAAACGCTTCTTTCTTTAGAAGCTTGGAACTCTCCTGGTTTTTCCTTTTTGTTGTTAGGTAAAGTTCCTACAATCGTTATTCCAGCTTCTAATAAATCCTATGCAAGGGGAATGCTTGTGAAATAATTATCAAATTTAGATTTCGGCCAGAACACCGTATGGTTGTAACAAGGGATTTTACGATATTCTCATCTACATTATGTTGAACATTATTTCCGGGCTGGCGACCTAAATAAACTTGGCCATCAATGGCATAACCCGAACCGCTTTCGCAGAGCCAAAATAATTTAATTCCGGACTTGGATGAATTAGATAACATATACTGAATAAAATATGCGCGTCCCCTAAAATTTAATAGCTGTTCGTCAATTGTTACAAATGCCTTTGGAATGATTACTGTTCGGCACCTCTGTAGAAACAATTCCCATATATGACGAATGGGCGCAAATTTCTCTGATGAAATTCGAAGGTTGCGTGTTCTCTTATCATCGAATCGAAGCATACTGCGTATATTTTCGAATCGGTTCCAATTTTTTTCCACACCAACCATCAGTAGCAACCCAAGAAAGCCTTGACCACGAATCAAACACTACTGAGTACTCTTCTGCAAAAGCATACTTGCTTGATTGTTTTTTTTTTTTTCATAATATCAATGCCTACTATGAAATAGACTCACTTCAGTTACATAGAATAACGATCATTGCTCAAATAAATCTGCATGGCATACTTGGTTGAGCCATATGAGCCTCACAGGCTCATCATATGTATAAAAGGGGTATTGATACAAAATTGCTTTTCTTTCTGAGAAAACAATTTTTTTTCAAAGAGTCAATGCCTACTATGATTAAAATAATTCATATATAGCATTCCAAAAGCTTCTTGTAAAAATTATTTCAAATTTATAAGATATGTTGAAATGTATATCCAAGTGAGCCCCGGGGCTCAACGTATGCATTCTAGGGTTAAATCTACCCCCTAGAGCTATCTAATTCATTGACTGAAAACAAATGATATTTGTAAGGATAAAAACCCACTTGAAAATAACTTTTAAGAAAAAGCATAACAAAATGATAACATACGATTTCAATTAATTTCGATTCAATTCAATTCAAAATAATGGTTTGTAAAGGCAAACAAAAAAAGTAAAAAAAAAAGAAAACGAGAGGTCAAGTTCCTTATAGTGGTAAAAAAAAAGGTTTATGAACCACCCTAATATGTTATCTTACCGACTACTATCTTAAAAATGCGAAATTGAAACAAAATAAACTAAGAGGGCGAGCAAAAAAAATATTCAAGAACCCCAATCCCTGACCTACCGCAACCGCTCAAGTAAACATAAGATCAATTTTGTACAAAACAAAAGTAGGTCATCAAAGGAAAGCAAAAACCAGTTTAGCATATTATAAACAAAATGTGTGTATGTTTGTAGCTATGTATGTACATATATTCCTTATGTTTAGGTTTCCTTCTTCTATTTTCTCAAGAAGATCAGGCATTATATGCTAATATATGTACATATATTCAAATATGTGTAATAGCAAAAATATTGTGCTCAAATTTCACTCACCCATATACTCGTACTCCAACGGCGCCGGTGCAGTTGAGTGGATGTGCTGAATTTGCTGAAATAGTAGGAGTCAAAAACATACATACATACGCTCACGGTAGCCACCCTCAATCACTCAACCAAGAGCACTCGCTAGTGGTCTTTAGCATTGAGTGCTTTGGTAGTATCAAATCTACCAGCGCGATGATTGAATGTGAAATATAAAAAATATGTATATCAGACGAGAAAAAAGATTATTAGTGCTGAAGGCACCCTATCACATACTAACAAGAAGAAAGATGTTGGAAATGATTTTGCCCATAATCCGAAAAAGGAATGTAAGTACACCAAGTAAGGAAGGCTAAGTTCGGGTGTAACCGAACATTACATACTCAGTTGAGAGCTGTGGAGACAAAGTAAGGGAAATCACCATATTGTAAAAGGAACCTAGGGTAACCCTGGAATGTGTTTGTATGACATGTGTATCAAATGGAAGGTATTAAAGAGTATTTTAAGAGGAAGTGGGCCATAGATCTATAGATGGACGCCATTTAGGGATATCGCCATAAAGGTGGACCAGGCCTGGCTCTAGAAGTTGTTTGTACGATATGGGTATCAAATGAAATGTGTTAATGATAATTTTAAAAGGGAGTGGGCCTAAGTTCTATAGGTGGACGTCTTTTCGAGATATCGCCATAAAGGTGGATCAGGGGTGACTCTAGAATTAATTTTGTACAATATGGGTATCAAATGAAAGGTATTAATGAGTACTTTAAAAGAGCGTGGGTCTAAGTTCTATAGATGTACGCCTTTTCGAGATATCGCCATAAAGATGGACCAGGGGTGACTCTAGAATTTGTTTGTACGGCATGAGTATCAAATGAAAGGTGTTAATGAGTATTTTAAGAGGGCGTGGGCCTTAGTTCTATATGTGGACGCCTTTTCGAGATATCGCCATAAACGTGGACCAGGGGTGACTATAGAATTTGTTGGTACTATATGGGTATCAAATGAAAGGTGTTAATGAGTATTTTAAAAGGGAGTGGGCCTAAGTTCTATAGGTGGACGCATTTCGGAATGTCGTTATAAAAGTGGACCTGGGTTGACTCTAGAATGCGTTTGTACAATATGGGTGTCAAACGAAAAGTGTAATAAGTGTTTTAAAAGGGAGTGGGCCTTTGTTCTATGGGTGGACGCCTTTTCGGGATATCGCCATAAACGTGGACCAGGGGTGACTCTAGAATGCGTTTGTACAATATGGGTATCAAATGAAAGGTGCTAATGAGTATTTTAAAAGGGTGTGGGCCTTAGTTCTATAGGTTGACGCCTTTTCGAGATATCACCATAAAGGTGGACCAGGGGTTACTCTAGAATTTGTTTGTACGATATGGGTATCAAATGAAAGGTGTTGTCTAAGCTTTGGGCAATTGAGGGCGAGCAGTTTAATAAGAGTTATAAATGAGTAATTTTATGTGCTTGTAAGCGTATGAGTCGTGGCACAGTGGCTGACGTACCCGACCAAACGCCCGGGGTTGCGGGTTCAACTCCCACCAAGCATTCCTTTTTTTTTAATTTATAAATTATTATTATTAATGGACTGTATTGAGTTTATGGGGTTTTTGATTTAATGTATTCCATTTATTGAGTTCGGTAGTTTTAGCGTTATTGGTGTATTTAAGTCATGGGAGGATGCATAGCATCAGTACACCTTTTATTTATTTAATTTGGGGGCGAGCACTGGGGGCTCTGAGACTTCGCTCTACTGAGCCACATCGTCCTCTATTTGAAGAACCCTTTAAAATGTGATATGGAGGCGAGCACGGGACGGCTCTGAGGTATTGGCACCCCATTTTCTACAAGAAAAACCTCTATTTATTTAATTTGGGGCGAGCGTTGGGCACTCTGAGGTTTCGCTCTAATGAGCCACCTCATCTTCTATTTGAAGAACCCCTTCAAAGTGTGATATGGTGGCGAGCACTGGGCTCTGATGTATTAGCACACCATCCGAAGAACCTCCATTTTAATTAAAAAACTCAAACTATGTCTTTAGAATATTTCACTAACCAGTTGAGAATTACAAGCACACTCAATGGCTACTGAAACAAACGAACGAAAAATGTTCATAGTTTAAGTCGCTTAAACATACTCCCCCTTAGACGGCTTAGGCGTCTAATGAAACTTCCATACGAGCCAGGATCCGGCTCGAAGGACCATGTCTAAGCTTTGGGCAATTGAGGGCGAGCAGTTTAATAAGAGTTATAAATGAGTAATTTGATGTGCTTGTATGCGTACGCCCGGGGTTGCGGGTTCAACTCCCACCAAGCATTCCTTTTTTTTAAATTTATAAATTATTATTATTAATGGACTGTATTGACTTTATGGGGTTTTTGATTTAATGTATTACATTTATTGAGTTGGGTAGTTTTAGTGTTATTGGTGTATTTAAGTCATGGGAGGATGCATAGCATCAGTACACCTTTTATTTATTTAATTTGGGGGGAGCACTGGGGGCTCTGAGGCTTCGCTCTACTGAGCCACCTCATCCTCTATTTGAAGAACCCTTTAAAATGTGATATGGAGGCGAGCACGGGACGGCTCTGAGGTATTGGCACCCCATTTTCTACAAGAAAAACCTCTATTTATTTAATTTGGGGCGAGCGTTGGGCACTCTGAGGTTTCGCTCTAATGAGCCACCTCATCTTCTATTTGAAGAACCCCTTCAAAGTGTGATATGGAGGCGAGCACTGGGCTTTGATGTATTAGCACACCATCCGAAGAACCTCCATTTTAATTAAAAAACTCAAACTATGTCTTTAGAATATTTCACTAACCAGTTGAGAATTACAAGCACACTCAATGGATAGTACTTCGAATCGGCGCATTTCAGGCGGGTTGATGCTGCGGGTTAGATGGGTTTGGCCAAGCTTCGGGGGGCTGGGTCAGCTCGAAGGAGCTACTGGCGGCAACGTCAGCAACATGTGCGCAACTACACGCGCACACACGTACGCTGACGCCGCACACATAATTACACCATCACACACTACAGGCACCGACACCAACATCTCGAACACCAAACCAGTCGCAGCCGCAGCTTACGCCAGTACCAACGTCAGACGCGCAACATAAGCAGCCAGACGGGCAATCGAGCTCGTGGTACGCACCACGCGCACGTCGAAATGGGAGGAAGCCGCGGCCAAGGCCCACAATAGGACCGGAACATCACCGCTAACAGCCACACTTGGTAGGATAGACGTGAAGGCAGGGCAGTCACAGGCAGCCATCGAGCTCTCCTCGGATGAGGACACAGCTCCACCGGAGAGAGAAACGCCAATTTTCCCGGCAGGACCAGGCGGCATACGCCTCTACGAGACGGACCTCGACACCCTCAACGGATCTAAATGGTTGACTGACACCATCATTGACGCTTGGGCAAAGGGACTGGAAGAGCAACACGGACAACAACATATGAACCTCAGCCCGTTCGTGACTTGGCAGCTGACCCAAAAGAGGAACACAGGAAGGGGAGTGTGAGGACTCAATAAAACATCATTAATTTGGCCCACACAAAACGATCCCACAACATATTTAACACAGCATTAACACAACTGCCAGTCACAAAACGCCCTAACAACACGACAAACCAAAAAGTCTCAGCAACACAACTATCGCTCACAACACTTAATATTAACACGACAAACCAGCAAGTCTCAGCAATACAACTAGCGATCGCAACACTTAATAGTAGCACGACAAACTAACAAGTCTCACCAACACAACGAGCGATCGCAACATTTAACAGCAACACGGTAACCATGGAAACGCAACCATTTGACCTAGCAACACCGAACACGACAACCATAAAAGGAGCGACACAGCAGCACAGGATTTAGTTAGCACGGAGCAGTTGTCGTGACCAGAGCTACCAGTGAAGCGCGTCTCGAATGTGTCGGTTCTACCACCAGGAGATATCTTTTCATAGGAGTGAGTCGTGGCCTCAAGTTGTGAATTCGTCGGTTCTACCAGCAAACACCGCTTGAGACTTCGTTCACCCCCGCGTAAGTAAAGGCCCTGCCACAGTAACGCGCACCCGCGAACATGTGACGTCCACCCGCCTGCGCCGACGCGGACCGCGCCGCGACAGTAATAAACCGCTCAGCAGCGACGCGACCGCCCTGACGCCACCGCGACACCAGCAAGACGCCGACGCAAGGGGCAACAGAGCACAGCAGCAGAGTCACGCTAACATACGATGCTGGCCGCAACAGCACTACGCAAGCATACGACGTTGGCCACAGCAGAGACACGCAAACATACGACGCTGGCCGCAACAGCGCTACGCTAACATACGACGCTGGCCGCAGCAGCACTACACAAACATACGACGTTGGCCACAGCAGAGCTACGAAAATATACGACGCTGGCCGCAACAGCGCTACGATAACATACGACGCTGGCTGCAACAGCGCTACGCAAACACACAAAGCTGGCCACAGCAGCGTTACACGTTGGCCACAGCAGAGTCACGCAAACATACGACGCTGGCCGCAACAGTACTACACGAGCATACGACGTTGGCCACAGCAGAGTCACGCAAACATAGGACGCTGGCCGTAGCAGCGCTACGGAAGCATAATACGTTGGCCACAGCAGAGTCACGCAAGCATACGGCGTTGGCCGCAACAGAGTTACGCAAACGTACGACGTTGACCGCAGCAGAGTAACGCAATTATACGACGTCAACCATACCAGAGTTACACTCACGCAGACGCTCACACATAAGCCGCAGCAGAGACGCGCACTCGCTAGCCATAAGAAAGATACGCCGATGCAGGGCGTCACAGAGATACATTTACTAACACCCAGCAACGACCAGCAAGGCGTCCTAACGGAACGAACCTACCGGGACACGAGGACCGTTAGCCCACCTCTAATCATAGAGCAAGCATCAAACGCAGTGAAGAATACATACATATTTTTATTTTATTACATTTGTTTCTTATAGTGATAATATATAGAGTTAAAACAATAAAGTGAAATCTATACGAAAATGATTTGCATGGTGCCCCGAAATATAAATTTATTGTAAGCGAACCTTGGACACGGCGAGTATATCCCAGCACTTATTGAAGAAGCACCGGGGAAAGAAAAAGCTTCGATACAAAATATTTCCTCTTCTGACGCATTTTCTCTATTTTCTTAAAATTTCTTTTCTCCCTATTACTATTTATTGTTTTACAAAAAATCCTTCTCCTAGCTTCTTCATATTCTCTCTGGTGTAAGCTTTTTACCTCGCGATTTTTCAATTTTCCCTCTAATTTTTCAATTATTCTATCTCCCTCTTCCCTACTCAAAATCTTTACAGTTGTGCTGCCGGGTTGCCTGTCTTCTGGCTGGAGTGCCCGGTTAACTCCGCCAGCCTGCGGTTCCCTGTTTCGGTTTAAAAACACAAAAGGACGAATCACTACCACAAGCAAAACAGACCAAGGACGAACATTCATTTGGTTTTTGTGCTTCTGCCGGGTTTTCCACAAAGTGATCTACCGGCATACCGCACGAAAAACACAACATTAAGTGGAAGGGAGAAGCACAAAAGGAATTCACAGTCGACTTAGACGCAGGACTAACAGAAGGACGAACACTATTTATAAATTAATATTATTAATGGACTGTATTGACTTTATGGGGTTTTTGATTTAATGTATTACATTTATTGAGTTGGGTAGTTTTAGTGTTATTGGTGTATTTAAGTCATGGGAGGATGCATAGCATCAGTACACCTTTTATTTATTTAATTTGGGGGCGAGCACTGGGGGCTCTGAGGCTTCGCTCTACTGAGCCACCTCATCCTCTATTTGAAGAACCCTTTAAAATGTGATATGGAGGCGAGCACGGGACGGCTCTGAGGTATTGGCACCCCATTTTCTACAAGAAAAACCTCTATTTATTTAATTTGGGGCGAGCGTTGGGCACTCTGAGGTTTCGCTCTAATGAGCCACCTCATCTTCTATTTGAAGAACCCCTTTAAAGTGTGATATGGAGGCGAGCACTGGGCTTTGATGTATTAGCACACCATCCGAAGAACCTCCATTTTAATTAAAAAACTCAAACTATGTCTTTAGAATATTTCACTAACCAGTTGAGAATTACAAGCACACTCAATGGATAGTACTTCGAATCGGCGCATTTCAGGCGGGTTGATGCTGCGGGTTAGATGGGTTTGGCCAAGCTTCGGGGGGCTGGGTCAGCTCGAAGGAGCTACTGGCGGCAACGTCAGCAACATGTGCGCAACTACACGCGCACACACGTACGCTGACGCCGCACACATAATTACACCATCACACACTACAGGCACCGACACCAACATCTCGAACACCAAACCAGTCGCAGCCGCAGCTTACGCCAGTACCAACGTCAGACGCGCAACATAAGCAGCCAGACGGGCAATCGAGCTCGTGGTACGCACCACGCGCACGTCGAAATGGGAGGAAGCCGCGGCCAAGGCCCACAATAGGACCGGAACATCACCGCTAACAGCCACACTTGGTAGGATAGACGTGAAGGCAGGGCAGTCACAGGCAGCCATCGAGCTCTCCTCGGATGAGGACACAGCTCCACCGGAGAGAGAAACGTCAATTTTCCCGGCAGGACCAGGCGGCATACGCCTCTACGAGACGGACCTCGACACCCTCAACGGATCTAAATGGTTGACTGACACCATCATTGACGCTTGGGCAAAGGGACTTGAAGAGCAACACGGACAACAACATATGAACCTCAGCCCGTTCGTGACTTGGCAGCTGACCCAAAAGAGGAACACAGGAAGGGGAGTGTGAGGACTCAATAAAACATCATTAATTTGGCCCACACAAAACGATCCCACAACATATTTAACACAGCATTAACACAACTGCCAGTCACAAAACGCCCTAACAACACGACAAACCAAAAAGTCTCAGCAACACAACTATCGCTCACAACACTTAATATTAACACGACAAACCAGCAAGTCTCAGCAATACAACTAGCGATCGCAACACCTAATAGTAGCACGACAAACTAACAAGTCTCACCAACACAACGAGCGATCGCAACATTTAACAGCAACACGGTAACCATGGAAACGCAACCATTTGACCTAGCAACACCGAACACGACAACCATAAAAGGAGCGACACAGCAGCACAGGATTTAGTTAGCACGGAGCAGTTGTCGTGAACAGAGCTACCAGTGAAGCGCGTCTCGAATGTGTCGGTTCTACCACCAGGAGATATCTTTTCATAGGAGTGAGTCGTGGCCTCAAGTTGTGAATTCGTCGGTTCTACCAGCAAACACCGCTTGAGACTTCGTTCACCCCCGCGTAAGTAAAGGCCCTGCCACAGTAACGCGCACCCGCGAACATGTGACGTCCACCCGCCTGCGCCGACGCGGACCGCGCCGCGACAGTAATAAACCGCTCAGCAGCGACGCGACCGCCCTGACGCCACCGCGACACCAGCAAGACGCCGACGCAAGGGGCAACAGAGCACAGCAGCAGAGTCACGCTAACATACGATGCTGGCCGCAACAGCACTACGCAAGCATACGACGTTGGCCACAGCAGAGACACGCAAACATACGACGCTGGCCGCAACAGCGCTACGCTAACATACGACGCTGGCCGCAGCAGCACTACACAAACATACGACGTTGGCCACAGCAGAGCTACGAAAATATACGACGCTGGCCGCAACAGCGCTACGATAACATACGACGCTGGCTGCAACAGCGCTACGCAAACACACAAAGCTGGCCACAGCAGCGTTACACGTTGGCCACAGCAGAGTCACGCAAACATACGACGCTGGCCGCAACAGCACTACACGAGCATACGACGTTGGCCACAGCAGAGTCACGCAAACATAGGACGCTGGCCGCATCAGCGCTACGATAACATACGACGCTGGCCGCAACAGTGCTACGCAAACACACGACGCTGGCCGTAGCAGCGCTACGGAAGCATAATACGTTGGCCACAGCAGAGTCACGCAAGCATACGGCGTTGGCCGCAACAGAGTTACGCAAACGTACGACGTTGACCGCAGCAGAGTAACGCAATTATACGACGTCAACCATACCAGAGTTACACTCACGCAGACGCTCACACATAAGCCGCAGCAGAGACGCGCACTCGCTAGCCATAAGAAAGATACGCCGATGCAGGGCGTCACAGAGATACATTTACTAACACCCAGCAACGACCAGCAAGGCGTCCTAACGGAACGAACCTACCGGGACACGAGGACCGTTAGCCCACCTCTAATCATAGAGCAAGCATCAAACGCAGTGAAGAATACATACATATTTTTATTTTATTACATTTGTTTATTATAGTGATAATATATAGAGTTAAAACAATAAAGTGAAATCTATACGAAAATGATTTGCATGGTGCCCCGAAATATAAATTTATTGTAAGCGAACCTTGGACACGGCGAGTATATCCCAGCACTTATTGAAGAAGCACCGGGGAAAGAAAAAGCTTCGATACAAAATATTTCCTCTTCTGACGCATTTTCTCTATTTTCTTAAAATTTCTTTTCTCCCTATTACTATTTATTGTTTTACAAAAAATCCTTCTCCTAGCTTCTTCATATTCTCTCTGGTGTAAGCTTTTTACCTCGCGATTTTTCAATTTTCCCTCTAATTTTTCAATTATTCTATCTCCCTCTTCCCTACTCAAAATCTTTACAGTTGTGCTGCCGGGTTGCCTGTCTTCTGGCTGGAGTGCCCGGTTAACTCCGCCAGCCTGCGGTTCCCTGTTTCGGTTTAAAAACACAAAAGGACGAATCACTACCACAAGCAAAACAGACCAAGGACGAACATTCATTTGGTTTTTGTGCTTCTGCCGGGTTTTCCACAAAGTGATCTACCGGCATACCGCACGAAAAACACAACATTAAGTGGAAGGGAGAAGCACAAAAGGAATTCACAGTCGACTTAGACGCAGGACTAACAGAAGGACGAACACTATTGGGATGGGATGTGGTTGGGTGTTGAAGTGGAGGTTGGGATTGATGTTGAGATTGTTGTAGGGATTGGTGCTGAGGTTTCCCATTAAGTGCTTCTATTCCTGCTTCCCCTAACAGTTCTGGAAGCTCGAAGGCTACCTCGCTGACTACTTTAGACCTGCTCTTATTTTCTTTCATGAGTTTTTCGGCTCTCTTGCATTCCGCCTTGAGCTCCGCCAACGAGTCCATTTTTATGGCGAAGGTCAAGTTGGCCAGGTATGGTTTAAAGTTGCCTCTGATGATGCCAACCAACTCCTTTTCAGGGATCCTCTTCCGCAAACGGAATGTCATATTGTGGACTTCGGCATAAAAGTCGTCGAAAGCTTCGGCGGGCAGCTGTTTCCTCTCCATGATTCACGGATGATTTCTTAGTCGGACTCGGCAGTCTTGAAGTGGCTCATCAACTCGGACTTTAGCTCAAAGTACCCAAAGTTCGGCTGCTCCGCATGGTCCTCAAGGACCTGCCAATACCACTTCAAGGCACCGCCGGAAACCAGACAATGAAAATCCGTGAAAAGCTGGTAGAAGGAAATGATTTGCTGCTCGCGTATGTTCTCCACACGAAAGATAGAGCTTTCGACACTTATACCTCTACTGGTCCCATCGAATTTGATGTGCAACTTCTAAAGATCGAGCTTCTTCCACCTGGGAGGACCGTTGGCTCATTAACGCACTCTTCGCCCCCCCCCCCCCCCCCCCCGATTTTTCGTGAGAAATTCAAGCTACTGTCTAGCTCGTTAAATGATACCCCGTTCGCAACAGAGACCCTCAGCGGGCGGTCAGGGACAAAAGATCCAAAAATCTGCGACGCGCTCCTATTAAAATAGTTCGTAGGGACAAAGTCAACGGGCCTCGGTATACCCGTGTCAATTTGATTGAAAACCGACCCAGCGATCTAGTTTTCTAGCGCAGCCCTAGTGCGGCTTCTAGTTAGACGCCTATGGGAGTCGAGGATACCCAATCCCCCATCTACTCTATTTTCGTCTTCCTTCTCCGACATTCACTGTCGGTACACAAAAAAATTTTACCGAAAAGAAAAATAAGTATTTTGTAAGTATTTTTCGAACACCCTAGTATACCCCGGGTTACTCTCTCAGGAAACAGATATCCCCGACGCAAAACCCCGAAAAGAAAAAAAATTATAAAAACCACAAATCAAATAAAAAGGAAAGTTGACTAAGACAGTATTGTATGTATATATTTGCAAATACCCAAGGATGCAAACAATATAAAACAAATCGTGCAAGCAAGGATATAACAAATGTAGGACAAAGCTGAAAATCCAAAAATATAAATAAATATTTAATAATGTATAAGAAAAACTCAATGTGGAAGCAATATATATAAACAAAAATTAAATTTAGTATGTTTGTATATATATGTGTGTTTGTGTGAAAATTCAGGTAATATGTGCGTATATTTTAAAGATAAAAAAAATTCAAGTTGAAACCCCGAAAAAAATATTATTCTAGTATAGATACCAAAAAAAATTCAAGTATCGAAATTAATTATAACCAAAATTAATTTCAACCGCTATATTTGCGTGTAAAAATTGCAGAAAAAAATAATAATAAAAGGAATATCCGCCAATGTATGGATGTATAAGACAAAAAACAAATGTAGAAAATAAAAAAATGCAACTAAAAAAACAAAAAGCAAAAATACTATAAAAAAATTTAAAAACTCCAAACTTTCAAAAAAATTAACCTGAACAATTTTTGAAAATAATCTTAATGATTAAGAAGTAACCAACAACCAAAAATATATAAATAAGTGTAAATAAAACATAAAATTTAAAAGTATCGAACTTAAAAATAAGTTAACTGAACTTGAATATATATGCCTTGGTGTTTTTTGTGCTGCCTTGGCGAAGTACCTCAAGGTCTGGTCCGTCGTGCTGTCCGTGGAAGTGTGGCACATCATGCTCGAGAGCTAGTCCCTAAGGGTGGATGCCACACCTCCTAATCCTACCTATCATGGCGACGACTGCTAACCTCACTTACCGGCAATGCTGGACTCCCGGTAAGGTAGCTTAAACAGCTCGCCAAGATATCCTGCTAACGTCCGTCTTCAAGCTGAGTGTCATACCAGGTACCACTTAGTCAAAATGCAAGAACCCGAAGAAGGAACCCTGGTATGAGCACTTCGCTAATCCCTATCTTATTGTCATGATGACACTTGTCGGCCGGGTGAACCCAATCGGCGTTGCCATCATGTCCTTGTTCTGTCGAAAGACGGAAATAAGGATTTGGTTTGGAAGCCTAAGAAGGTTAAAAAAAAAATCTAAGGAAGGAAAGTAAAAAAAAAATTAAGAAATTTAAAATTGACAAATGGGAATTAAATAATCAAAAGAAAAATTGAAATTTGGAATTTAAAATACGAACTAATTAACTAACTGAATGAAATGAAAATTTGATCGGGCTATTGCGTTGGGGATACAAAAGCTAAAAACTGGAATAAAATTTTGGAAACTACAAAAAAATTAAAAGCGGAACTTGAAGGATTAATGGAGAATAAAAAAAAAACTGCAAAACAATCTATAAATTTAAAAACGGTTTGAAGAAAAAAATATAAAAAAAGGAAAAACAAAAAAAGGTGATCGGGCTATAATCGTTGGGCGCCATTGTTACGTGGCTGTGCTTGTTGGGTGGCGAGGAGCGGCTGCAAGCAGGTATGCTTGCGGGCCCAGGCTAGCTCGTCGTCGGCGGCGGGCTATTGCACCACCGACCTCACCCGCAGCCACATGAACAAAAAGGGGTTTATACCTGCATGATGAGAAAAAATGAAAGAAAAAGCTGAAAATGATATAAATAGACGTAAGGGGCAGAGCTAGAAAGGGGAAAACATAAGGCGAGAAAAAGATGAAGGCCTGTCCTGTCAGGTGGAGTCTACCCTCCCTCTGCAGTGCAACTTGTACTGCACCGTGGGCACTGTGCTGACTCCTATCTACTTACAGTGCCCCCAAACCTGAAATGTGTCTGTCCGTCCTCATACAGTCATTTTCCCCAAACACTCACCTTCACTTTACCTTGCCACGAACAAGCGCAGCACCAACACCAAAAATAGGAATTTAGCCCTGCATGATCAAAAATCTATGTTTTCATCCATACATTTTATAATGTTATTAACAATTTAATATTGCTTAACCCTAGGATGCATGCGTAAAAAAACTATAGTTATACATACGATGAGCCTCAGAGGCTCAAGTACTAGAAGTATCGGTTTACTTATAAATAAACCAAAATATTACTGGGATAAAACTTTAATTCGTTTATCGTTTCTTTTTATTATTACAAATACGTGTAATGGTTATATAAATACAAAAAAATTATGTGCTAATTAGTACAATTGGAACATGTTTCACACAGTAGTAATGAATGTTCTTTACAAATACTTTTAACATGCTTAGCGCAAAATAGTCTGCTCATGCCATTTATTTTGGAAGGACAGAATTTGCATCATTTCTTTTTTGTCGGCGGAGCATTATTCTTAGTCGTTGCTTCTTCTTCAATCTGTATAAAATTTTCCATAGCCATTTTATGAACTTTAGACAGTTTTGTAAAACTTTGTGCTCTCCGCTTCGTAAATGGAAGTACTAACTTAATTGCTAGTTACTTTAGGAAGATACGCCTTTTGTGCCGTATCCCAGTTGTAAAGGCGGGCTTTTCCTGAATAAATATCAAAAAGGCGTTCAGAGCTCCAGCGTCCATTATATTATACCAAACAGCCATAGGCCATCGGCTTGTTTGCCTCTGGCATATATAATTACCAACCATTTGGTCCATATGATCTACGCCACCCTGGTTTCTTAGTTACATTCTCATTGTTAACAATATCATCGTGATGCATAGAGATTAGTAATATAACCGCTTTGTTTTTTTTTTTCGGAACGTATCTTACTAATGTTAAGTTGTCTTTGAAACCAAATTGAGATGAGTAAACGCTTCTTTCTTTAGAAGCTTGGAACTCTCCTGGTTTTTCCTTTTTGTTGTTAGGTAAAGTTCCTACAATCGTTATTCCAGCTTCTAATAAATCCTATGCAAGGGGAATGCTTGTGAAATAATTATCAAATTTAGATTTCGGCCAGAACACCGTATGGTTGTAACAAGGGATTTTACGATATTCTCATCTACATTATGTTGAACATTATTTCCGGGCTGGCGACCTAAATAAACTTGGCCATCAATGGCATAACCCGAACCGCTTTCGCAGAGCCAAAATAATTTAATTCCGGACTTGGATGAATTAGATAACATATACTGAATAAAATATGCGCATCCCCTAAAATTTAATAGCTGTTCGTCAATTGTTACAAATGCTTTTGGAATGATTACTGTTCGGCACCTCTGTAGAAACAATTCCCATATATGACGAATGGGCGCAAATTTCTCTGATGAAATTCGAAGGTTGCGTGTTCTCTTATCATCGAATCGAAGCATACTGCGTATATTTTCGAATCGGTTCCAATTTTTTTCCACACCAACCATCAGTAGCAACCCAAGAAAGCCTTGACCACGAATCAAACACTACTGAGTACTCTTCTGCAAAAGCATACTTGCTTGATTGTTTTTTTTTTTTCATAATATCAATGCCTACTATGAAATAGACTCACTTCAGTTACATAGAATAACGATCATTGCTCAAATAAATCTGCATGGCATACTTGGTTGAGCCATATGAGCCTCACAGGCTCATCATATGTATAAAAGGGGTATTGATACAAAATTGCTTTTCTTTCTGAGAAAACAATTTTTTTTCAAAGAGTCAATGCCTACTATGATTAAAATAATTCATATATAGCATTCCAAAAGCTTCTTGTAAAAATTATTTCAAATTTATAAGATATGTTGAAATGTATATCCAAGTGAGCCCCGGGGGCTCAACGTATGCATTCTAGGGTTAAATCTACCCCCTAGAGCTATCTAATTCATTGACTGAAAACAAATGATATTTGTAAGGATAAAAACCCACTTGAAAATAACTTTTAAGAAAAAGCATAACAAAATGATAACATACGATTTCAATTAATTTCGATTCAATTCAATTCAAAATAATGGTTTGTAAAGGCAAACAAAAAAAGTAAAAAAAAAAGAAAACAAGTAAGGAAGGTTAAGTTCGGGTGTAACCGAACATTACATACTCAGTTGAGAGCTATCCATGTAGGAAAATGAACCGAGGGAAAGCCTGGAATGTGTTTGTATGACATGTGTATCAAATGAAAGGCATAGTTCTATAGGTGGACGCCATTTAGGGATATAGCCATAAAGGTGGATCAGGGTTGACTCTAGAATGCGTTTGTACGATATGGGTATCAAATGAAAGGTGTTAATGAGCATTTTAAAAGGGAGTAATCCTTAGTTCCATAGGTGGACGCCGTTTCGAGATATCGCCATAAAGGTGGGCCAGGGGTGACTCTAGAATTCGTTTGTGCAATATGGGTATCAAACGAAAGGAGTTAATGAGTATTTTAAGAGGGAGTGGGCCTTAGTTCTATAGGTGGACGCCTTTTCGAGATATCGCCATAAAGATGGACCAGGTGTGACTCTAGAATGCGTTTGTACGATATGGGTATCAAATGAAAGGTGTTAATGAGTATTTTAAAAGGGAGTAATCCTTAGTTCCATAGGTGGACGCCGTTTCGAGATATCGCCATAAAGGTGGACCAGGGGTGACCCTAGAATTCGTTTGTGCAATATGGGTATCAAACGAAAGGTGTTAATGAGTATTTTAAGAGGGAGTGGGCCTTTCTGGACCAGGGGTGACTTTAGACTTTGTTTGTACGATATGAGTATCAAATGAAAGGTGTTAATGAGTATTTTTAAAAGGGAGTGGGCCTTCGTTTTATAGGTGTTCGCCTTTTCGAGATATCGCCATAAAGGTGGACCAGGGGTGACTTTAGAATTTGTTTGTATGATATGGGTATCAAATGAAAGGTGTTAATCATTATTTTAAAAGGGCGTGGGGCTTAGTTCTATAGGTGGACCCCTTTTCGAGATATCGCCATAAAGGTGGACCAGGGGTGACTCTAGAATTCGTTTGTGCAATATGGGTATCAAACGAAAGGAGTTAATGAGTAGTTTAAGAGGGAGTGGGCCTTAGTTCTATAGGTGGACGCCTTTTCCAGGTATCGCAATAAAGGTGGACCAGGGGTGACTCTAGACTTTGTTTGTACGATATGGGTATCAAATGAAAGGTGTTAATGAGTATTTTTAAAAGGGAGTGGGCCTTCGTTTTATAGGTGTTCGCCTTTTCGAGATATCGCCATAGAGGTGGACCAGGGGTGACTTTAGAATTTGTTTGTATGATATGGGTATCAAATGAAAGGTGTTAATGATTATTTTAAAAGGGCGTGGGGCTTAGTTCTATAGGTGGACCCCTTTTCGAGATATCGCCATAAAGGTGGACCAGGGGTGACTCTAGAATTCGTTTGTGCAATATGGGTATCAAACGAAAGGAGTTAATGAGTATTTTAAGAGGGAGTGGGCCTTAGTTCTATAGGTGGACGGCTTTTCGAGATATCGCCATAAAGATGGACCAGGTGTGACTCTAGAATGCGTTTGTACGATATGGGTATCAAATGAAAGGTGTTAATGAGTATTTTAAAAGGGAGTAATCCTTAGTTCCATATGTGGACGCCGTTTCGAGATATCGCCATAAAGGTGGACCAGGGGTGACCCTAGAATTCGTTTGCGCAATATGGGTATCAAACGAAAGGTGTTAATGAGTATTTTAAGAGGGAGTGGGCCTTTCTGGACCAGGGGTGACTCTAGACTTTGTTTGTACGATATGAGTATCAAATGAAAGGTGTTAATGAGTATTTTTAAAAGGGAGTGGGCCTTCGTTCTATAGGTGTTCGCCTTTTCGAAATATCGCCATAAAGGTGGACCAGGGGTGACTCTAGAATGAGTTTGTACGATATGGGTATCAAATTAAAGGTATTAATGAGAGTTTTAAAAGGGAGTGGTGGTAGTTGTATATGTGAAGGCGTTTTCCAGATATCGACCAAAATGTGGACCAGGGTGACCCAGAACATCATCTGTTGGATACCGCTAATTTATTTATATATGTAATACCTGCCAAGATTTTAAGGGTTTTTTATTTCGCCCTGCAGAACTTTTTCATTTTCTTCTACTTAATATGGTAGGTGTCACAACCATTTTATAAAGTTTTTTCTAAAGTTATATTTCGCATCAATAAAACAATCCAATTACCTTACCATATTTCATCCCTTTTTTCGTATTCGGTATAGAATTATGGCATTTTTTTCATTTTTCGTAATTTTCGATATGGAAAAAGTGGGCGTGGTCATAGTCGGATTTCGTTCGTTTTTCATACCAAGATAAAGTGAGTTCAGATAAGTACGTGCACTGAGTTTAGTAAAGATATATCGATTTTTGCTCAAGTTATCGTGTTAACGGCCATGCGGAAGGACAGACGGACGACTGTGTATAAAAACTGGGCGTGGCATCAGCCGATTTCGCCCATTTTCACAGAAAACAGTTAACGCCATAAAAGCTATGCGCTTACCAAATTTCAAAAGGATTGGTTAATTTTTGTTCGACTTATGGCGTTAAAAGTATCCTAGACAAATTAAATGAAAAAGGGCGGAGCCACGCCCATTTTGAAATTTTGGTTTATTTTTGTATTTTGTTGCACCATATCATTACTGGAGTTGAATCTTGACATAATTTACTTATATACTGTAAAGATATTAAATTTTTTGTTAAAATTTTACTTTTAAAAAAATTTTTTTTTAAAAGTGGGCGTGGTCCTTATCCGATTTTGCAAATTTTTATTAAGCGTACATATAGTAATAAGAGTAACGTTCCTGCCAAATTTCATCATGATATCTTCAACGACTGCCAAATTACAGCTTGCAAAAGTTTTAAATTACCTTCTTTTAAAAGTGGGCGGTGCCACGCCCATTGTCCAAAATTTTACTAATTTTCTATTTTGCGTCATAAGTTCAACTCATCTACCAAGTTTCGTCGCTTTATCGGTCTTTTGTAATGAATTATCACACTTTTTCGGTTTTTCGAAATTTTCGATATCGAAAAAGTGGGCGTGGTTATAGTCCGATATCGTTCATTTTAAATAGCGATCTGAGATGAGTGCTCAGGAACCTACATACCAAATTTCATCAAGATACCTCAAAATTTACTCAAGTTATCGTGTTAACGGACGGACGGACGGACGGACGGACGGACGGACGGACGGACGGACGGACGGACGGACGGACGGACGGACATGGCTCAATCAAATTTTTTTTCGATCCTGATTATTTTGATATATGGAAGTATATATCTATCTCGATTCCTTTATATATGTACAACCAACCGTTATCCAATCAAACTTAATATACTCTGTGAGCTCTGCTCAACTGAGTATAACGAGAGGTCAAGTTCCTTATAGTGGTAAAAAAAAAGGTTTATGAACCACCCTAATATGTTATCTTACCGACTACTATCTTAAAAATGCGAAATTGAAACAAAATAAACTAAGAGGGCGAGCAAAAAAAATATTCAAGAACCCCAATCCCTGACCTACCGCAACCGCTCAAGTAAACATAAGATCAATTTTGTACAAAACAAAAGCAGGTCATCAAAGGAAAGCAAACACCAGTTTAGCATATTATAAACAAAATGTGTGTATGTTTGTAGCTATGTATGTACATATATTCCTTATGTTTAGGTTTCCTTCTTCTATTTTCTCAAGAAGATCAGGCATTATATGCTAATATATGTACATATATTCAAATATGTGTAATAGCAAAAATATTGTGCTCAAATTTCACTCACCCATATACTCGTACTCCAACGGCGCCGGTGCAGTTGAGTGGATGTGCTGAATTTGCTGAAATAGTAGGAGTCAAAAACATACATACATACGCTCACGGTAGCCACCCTCAATCACTCAACCAAGAGCACTCGCTAGTGGTCTTTAGCATTGAGTGCTTTGGTAGTATCAAATCTACCAGCGCGATGATTGAATGTGAAATATAAAAAATATGTATATTAGACGAGAAAAAAGATTATTAGTGCTGAAGGCACCCTATCACATACTAACAAGAAGAAAGATGTTGGAAATGATTTTGCCCATAATCCGAAAAAGGAATGTAAGTACACCAAGTAAGGAAGGCTAAGTTCGGGTGTAACCGAACATTACATACTCAGTTGAGAGCTGTGGAGACAAAGTAAGGGAAATCACCATATTGTAAAAGGAACCTAGGGTAACCCTGGAATGTGTTTGTATGACATGTGTATCAAATGGAAGGTATTAAAGAGTATTTTAAGAGGAAGTGGGCCATAGATCTATAGATGGACGCCATTTAGGGATATCGCCATAAAGGTGGACCAGGCCTGGCTCTAGAAGTTGTTTGTACGATATGGGTATCAAATGAAATGTGTTAATGAGTATTTTAAGAGGGCGTGGGCCTTAGTTCTATATGTGGACGCCTTTTCGAGATATCGCCATAAACGTGGACCAGGGGTGACTATAGAATTTGTTGGTACTATATGGGTATCAAATGAAAGGTGTTAATGAGTATTTTAAAAGGGAGTGGGCCTAAGTTCTATAGGTGGACGCATTTCGGAATGTCGTTATAAAAGTGGACCTGGGTTGACTCTAGAATGCGTTTGTACAATATGGGTGTCAAACGAAAAGTGTAATAAGTGTTTTAAAAGGGAGTGGGCCTTTGTTCTATGGGTGGACGCCTTTTCGGGATATCGCCATAAACGTGGACCAGGGGTGACTCTAGAATGCGTTTGTACAATATGGGTATCAAATGAAAGGTGCTAATGAGTATTTTAAAAGGGTGTGGGCCTTAGTTCTATAGGTTGACGCCTTTTCGAGATATCACCATAAAGGTGGACCAGGGGTTACTCTAGAATTTGTTTGTACGATATGGGTATCAAATGAAAGGTGTTGTCTAAGCTTTGGGCAATTGAGGGCGAGCAGTTTAATAAGAGTTATAAATGAGTAATTTTATGTGCTTGTAAGCGTATGAGTCGTGGCACAGTGGCTGACGTACCCGACCAAACGCCCGGGGTTGCGGGTTCAACTCCCACCAAGCATTCCTTTTTTTTAAATTTATAAATTATTATTATTAATGGACTGTATTGAGTTTATGGGGTTTTTGATTTAATGTATTCCATTTATTGAGTTCGGTAGTTTTAGCGTTATTGGTGTATTTAAGTCATGGGAGGATGCATAGCATCAGTACACCTTTTATTTATTTAATTTGGGGGCGAGCACTGGGGGCTCTGAGACTTCGCTCTACTGAGCCACCTCGTCTTCTATTTGAAGAACCCTTTAAAATGTGATATGGAGGCGAGCACGGGACGGCTCTGAGGTATTGGCACCCCATTTTCTACAAGAAAAACCTCTATTTATTTAATTTGGGGCGAGCGTTGGGCACTCTGAGGTTTCGCTCTAATGAGCCACCTCATCTTCTATTTGAAGAACCCCTTCAAAGTGTGATATGGTGGCGAGAACTGGGCTCTGATGTATTAGCACACCATCCGAAGAACCTCCATTTTAATTAAAAAACTCAAACTATGTCTTTAGAATATTTCACTAACCAGTTGAGAATTACAAGCACACTCAATGGCTACTGAAACAAACGAACGAAAAATGTTCATAGTTTAAGTCGCTTAAACATACTCCCCCTTAGACGGCTTAGTCGTCTAATGAAACTTCCATACGAGCCAGGATCCTGCTCGAAGGACCATGTCTAAGCTTTGGGCAATTGAGGGCGAGCAGTTTAATAAGAGTTATAAAAGAGTAATTTGATGTGCTTGTATGCGTATGAGTCGTGGCACAGTGGCTGACGTACCCGACCAAACGCCCGGGGTTGCGGGTTCAATTCCCACCAAGCATTCCTTTTTTTTAAATTTATAAATTATTATTATTAATGGACTGTATTGACTTTATGGGGTTTTTGATTTAATGTATTACATTTATTGAGTTGGGTAGTTTTAGTGTTATTGGTGTATTTAAGTCATGGGAGGATGCATAGCATCAGTACACCTTTTATTTATTTAATTTGGGGGCGAGCACTGGGGGCTCTGAGGCTTCGCTCTACTGAGCCACCTCATCCTCTATTTGAAGAACCCTTTAAAATGTGATATGGAGGCGAGCACGGGACGGCTCTGAGGTATTGGCACCCCATTTTCTACAAGAAAAACCTCTATTTATTTAATTTGGGGCGAGCGTTGGGCACTCTGAGGTTTCGCTCTAATGAGCCACCTCATCTTCTATTTGAAGAACCCCTTCAAAGTGTGATATGGAGGCGAGCACTGGGCTTTGATGTATTAGCACACCATCCGAAGAACCTCCATTTTAATTAAAAAACTCAAACTATGTCTTTAGAATATTTCACTAACCAGTTGAGAATTACAAGCACACTCAATGGATAGTACTTCGAATCGGCGCATTTCAGGCGGGTTGATGCTGCGGGTTAGATGGGTTTGGCCAAGCTTCGGGGGGCTGGGTCAGCCACGCAGGGCCATTCCACCACAGCGAAGAATTTGCCAAGTCCATGGGTTTGCGTCCTCGTGTGCCCATATCTGGTGGATTTTCGCGACTGCCTACATGCTTCCAGGAGGCGCTTCCGACTAGATCCATAATTTCAGCTGTCCGATTGGATACGAAAGTTTTCCAAGCGTGGGGAGGCTTTTCGAGCCATGCTAACACAATTTCCGAGTCAGACCACATGTAAAGATTTGTAAGAGAGAGCTCGAGATGGGATTGTACGACGGCGATTAGTCGGGCAAGGAGTAGAGCTGCACATAGTTCTAGTCTTGGAAGACTGGTAGTGCGAAGAGGGGCAACCTTGCCTTTAGCGACCAGAAGGTGGGACGACGTGGTGGCACCGTGGGTTGTTCGCAGATTTATAGTGGCGCAATATGCCTCTTCTGACGCATCGCAGAAACCATGCAGTTCAACCTGCTGGTTCGGCATGTAGTCAACCCATCGAGGTATCTTTATATCTGAGATGTTGGGTAAATTTTTTGCGAACTGCGTCCATTTAATGAAGCGGAGGGGCTTCACTGGTTCGTCCCAGCCAGTTCCGTCTATCCATAGCTCTTGGAGTAAAATCTTGGCCTGAATCATAATCGGCGTAAGCCACAAGTATCCACAGATAACTGGGACCCCATACTTATTTATCTCGTGACCTCTAAACTCCCTGAAAATACAGTCACGTTATGGGAGCAGTCTCTGTCTTCAAGAAGAGAACTTCCTAACTGGTCCCAAATGGACCAGTTCCTCACAACTCGATATGAAGTCGTAGAGCGAGTCGATCAATGGCGACCAAATAAATTTAAAGCCACCCCACAAGCTAGGCCATCATATCATATCTTAACTCTCTATTGCGTAAATTCTGGGAATTGGAGGAAGTTCCCACCAAACCCCAAATAATCCCAGAAGACGAGTTTTGCGAAAATTTCTATGCAGCCACAACCTCACGCGATGATAACAGTCGTTATATCGTAAGGCTGCCGTTTAAACCCAGCTTCCCAGAGTCAATCTCATTATCCCACTCTCGGTCTTCAGCTCTAAGCCAGTTTCTTGGAATGGAGAGAAGTCTGCAGAAGAAAGGGGATTTAAAGACTCAATATGATAGTGTTCTAGAAGAATACCTCACCCTCGATCATATGGAGGAAACCGGCTCCTATGAAAAATTTGACGGAGGAAAATGCCTCTCATTTTATCTTCCTCATCACGCAGTTGTCAAATCCGAGAAAAAGACATCAAAGGTGCGGGTCGTGTTTAACGCCTCAAAGAAGTCGGCATCTGGACATGCGCTCAACGACGTTCTTTATACCGGCCCTACCCTCCAGCCCGATCTGATGCTTCTGATTCTCAAGTGGCGTACCTACCAATTTGTTTTTAACGGAGACGTAGAAAAAATGTATCGTCAAATCATAATGCATGAAGACGACAGAGACTATCAGAGGATCGTCTTTCGCTCATCTCCGAGCGACCCCATAAAAGACTATCGTCTGAAAACAGTCACATTTGGTGTGAACTGTGCCGCCTACCTCGCCATACGTACTCTTCACCAACTGGCCAAAGATGTAAAGGAAACTTTCCCCAAAGCCGTCCCTGTTTTGACGAAAGAAACATATGTAGATGACATTCTCTCTGGCAGCCATGAAATTCTCTCTGCTGAAACATCTCTCTCCCAAGTCATCCAATTGTTAGCGTCAGCAGGATTTCCATTACGGAAAATAACGGCCAATCACCCCAGTATAATAAAAAACATCAAAGAAGAGGACTTGCTAGATACCAATCTTTTGGAATTCGAGAAAGCAAGCAACACCAAAACTCTCGGCATACAGTGGAACGCTCTGACCGACACGTTTTCGTATACAGTAGACTCAATACCCCTCTAGTCCGCTAATACAAAACGACAAATTCTCTCCTCGGTCGCAAAACTTTTTGACCCCGCAGGGTGGCTTACGCCGATTATGATTCAGGCCAAGATTTTACTCCAAGAGCTATGGATATACGGAACTGGCTGGGACGAACCAGTGAAGCCCCTCCGCTTCATTAAATGGACGCAGTTTGCAAAAAATTTACCCAACATCTCAGATATAAAGATACCTCGATGGGTTGACTACATGCCGAACCAGCAGGTTGAACTGCATGGTTTCTGCGATGCGTCAGAAAAGGCATATTGCGCCACTATATATCTGCGAACAACCCACGGTGCCACCACGTCGTCCCACCTTCTGGACGCTAAAGGCAAGGTTGCCCCTCTTCGCACTACCAGTCTTCCAAGACTAGAACTATGTGCAGCTCTACTCCTTGCCCGACTAATCGCCGTCGTACAATCCCATCTCGAGCTCTCTCTTACAAATCTTTACATGTGGTCTGACTCGGAAATTGTGTTAGCATGGCTCGAAAAGCCTCCCCACGCTTGGAAAACTTTCGTATCCAATCGGACAGCTGAAATTATGGATCTAGTCGGAAGCGCCTCCTGGAAGCATGTAGGCAGTCGCGACAATCCAGCAGATATGGGCACACGAGGATGCAAACCCATGGACTTGGCAAATTCTTCGCTGTGGTGGAATGGCCCTGCGTGGCTAACCCAGCCCCCCGAAGCTTGGCCAAACCCATCTACCCGCAGCATCAACACACCTGAAATACGCCGAGTCGAAGTACTATACTCAGCTGAAGATGACCCCGATGTATTGGATCGATTTTCCTCTTTTCCTCGCGCCCTCAGGGTCATGGCATATGCTTTTAGGTTCATTAGTAATCTCAAGGACCGAATTCAAGGCATTAAACCCGCTTACTCTCCCTCTCTGTCTCATGAAGATCTCCGCAAAACGAAAAATAAACTTGTGACGTTAACGCAAACCCGATATTTTGCTCGCGAAAGAGCATGCTTGGAAAATGCAAAACCCATTGATCAAAGAAGCTTTCTACTAACCCTCAACCCATACCTCGATGAAAACGGGCTCCTCAGGGTTCATGGTAGATTAGTTCATTCGACGTTGACTTACAACGAAAAACATCCCGTTATTATCCCAGAAAAATCTAGATTCGCTGTCCTCTATATACAGTACCTCCATGAACTTCTCCTCCACGCCGAAATACGTCTAATGCAGCAATGCCTCAGACAGGATCTCTATATTCCACGACCCAAACCCCTCATCAGAAGATGCATACATCAGTGCAAAACTTGTACCCTCCACAAGCAGCAAATGCGATCGCAAATCATGGCGGCTTTGCCCCCGGAACGATGCACATATGCTCCGCCTTTCACCACTACCGGTGTCGACTTTGCGGGGCCTTTTCAAATAAAAGCCTCCTTGCTAAGGTCTCACACCTTACTGAAAGGCTACGTGGCCGTTTTTGTCTGTTTCGTGACAAAAGCTGTCCACCTTGAGCTGTGCTCGGACCTAACAACAAATGCCTTTCTCGCAGCATTCGCTCGCTTCGTCGGACGTCGTGGATATCCTGCCACAATGATGAGTGACAACGGCAAAACGTTTTTTGGAGCTAAAAGAGCGACGGAAAAAGAGTTCGTTGACTTCATGAAAACTGCCTCTCAAGAAGTAATCGCAAAATACTCTCCCCAGGGATTAATTGGAAATTCATTCCACCCGGAGCTCCCCACATGGGCGGCTTGTGGGAGTCTGTAGTGAAGAGTTTCAAACTGCACTTCAAGAGGACTGCAGGAGCCCACAAGTTCACATTTGAAGAATTTACCACCCTCTTGGTAAGAATTGAAGCCGTATTAAATTCTCGTCCTATCTCACCTTTATCCCAAGATCCCACAGAGTTTACCGCGCTGACCCCCGGCCACTTTCTCCGAGGTAGTCCTCTCCTCGCTATCCCTGAAGTGGATCACGCGGATTTATCTCTTATAAACCGATGAGACAGGGTAAGAAACTTACATCATCAATTCAGCAAAAGGTGGAAGGAAGACTACCTAAAGGATCTCCAGAAAAGGCAGAAGTGGAAAAATCCACAACCCGAACCCAAGGTCGGTGAGTGTGTCTGCATTCACGACGACTCACTTCCCCCGACTGAATGGCGCCTTGGACGTATTGAAAAAATACATCCAGGTCCTGACGGCCATATACGTGTTGTTGACCTTCGTACTCAAACCGGCACCCTCACACGACCAATTGTCAAGCTCTGTTTCCTCCCTCAGACTGAAAGCCCACCCTCTCGGGCAACCCCGGAGAATTCGTAGCCACTCTCAAACCACCTCTGTCCACTCTTACCACATCACCGTCACTAATATGTCGTATTTTGCAACATAATGCCAGCTTAAATCCCCTGTATCAGTATTTCTCTCCACTAAAATACTTTTACAACTGTAATTACAGATGGCTATGGATTGTGCAAATCAGTCGTCGTCACGAAGACCAGTGCGGTCGGAGATCGTTGCTCCCAACCGCGCCAATGAATCACGCAGCTCGACACTAATAACGGATTACCGACGGTGCCGCATATGCACCCGTCAGCCCGCTCTTCGGAACTGCGTCATATTCAAAAAAATGAAACCACCCCAGAGATGGATGCTTGCACGAGCCCATAAGTTTTGCCTGAATTGCTTGGCATTATCTCACATCACCAGCGACTGCAGCTCGTACGACAGATGCCGGATCTGTGGAGCGCGACATCACTCCCTACTCCATCGGCGGGACGCTACCCCAAGCGCCCAGCGCGCCATCCAGGCACCCCGGCCTGGAAGATCCGCCGTACCGGCACCCCCTGCCGCCACCGGGCAACCCCGCTCTCGCCCGGGAAACAACATTCCCTCAGCAGCACCCAGCATCGCACGACGCACCATTCGATGCACCGCACAAGGGCTGCAAACCGCCAACCCTAGAGGAAGAGTGTCCCAAATCCTCGTGCGAGATGCATTGCGGACCCTTAAGGAGCTACAGGAGGCTCTAGCCGCTGAACGCGCCTAGGGCGGGGACGATTTTTGAGCGACTGTCGTAGTCGCCAACAGCCAACCCTTCTATTTAATAGAAATTAGGCTTAAGGAAACCTAAACATGAATTTACCTGAATTTTATATTGAATTTATTTATATATGTACCTTTTACGTATAAGTACGCATTCTGAATTATTTGCACGTGCAAATACGTAATATCATATATTACGTACATATTTATTAAATTTAAGAATTTGAAATGTTTGTATTTTACGCTAACGCGCGAGCGTATTTCACCTCTCTGGCAACCCCAACAATGGGTTGACAGATGTGACTATGTACGTACATACATACATTTTAATTATTGTTTTGACATTTCTTTTTTTTTATTATACTCGAATTTTATCCCTCGCGGTTGTGACTTTTTGCTAATAAAAATTTCATAAAGAAAATTGTAAACTCTCTTGTTGAACTGGTAAAAGTGAGGTTGAACGTTGTAATTTTAAAGTTTGCAAATAAGCAATAAAGACTAATTTATAATTGTGAAATAATAATATAGCTTTGTGTTTGCCAAAGGCGCTAAACGTTAGTGCAAATTGTTGGAGTATAGTGTCCAGCCAACATCCCACTATCACTGCTACAACAACAACCATTCCACCATTGTGAAACTACCAACAGTTGCCACCATCAACTCCATCATCATCAAACCGACATCATATCACCACCACGTCCTCGCCATCGCCGCCGCAGCCACAGCAGCCACATAAACCAAAAGGAAGGTAAAATTTATCCTGCCAACCCCCTAAGCAGGTGTTAATGAGTATTTTAAAAGGGCGTGGGTCTTAGTTCTATAGGTGGACGCCTTTTCGAGATATCTCCATAAAGGTAGACCAGGGTGACTCTAGAATTTGTTTGAACGTTATGGGTATCAAATGAAAAGTGTTAATGAGTATTTTAAAAGGGAGTGGGCCTTAGATCTATAGGTGGATGCCCTTTCGAGATATCGCCATAAAGGTGGGCCATGGGTGACTCTAGAATTTTTGTGTACGATATGGGTATCAAATAAAAGGTGTTAATGAGTATTTCAAAAGGGTGTGGGCCTTAGTTCTATAGGCGGACGCCTTTTCGAGATATTGCCATAGAGGTGGACCAGGGGTGACTCTAGAATTTGTTTGTACGATATGGGTATCAAATGAAAGGTGTTAATGAGTATTTTAAAAGGGCGTGGGCCTTAGTTCTATAGGTGGACGCCTTTTCGAGATATCGACATAAAGCTGGACCAGGGGTGACTCTAGAATTTGTTTTTACGATATGGGTATCAAATGAAAGTTGTTAATGAGTATTTTAAAAGGGAGTGGGCCTTAGTTCTATAGGTGGATGCCTTTTCGAGATATCGCCATAAAGGTGGGCCAGGGGTGACTCTAGAATGTTTTTGTACGGTATGGGTATCAAATGAAAGGTGTTAATGAGTATTTTAAAAAGGCGTGGGCCTTAGTTCTATAGGTGGACGCCTTTTCGAGATATCGACATGAAGGTGGACCAGGGGTGACTCTAGAATTTGTTTGTACGATATGGGTATCAAATGAAAGGTGTTAATGAGTATTTTAAAAAGGAGTGGGCCTTAGTTCTATATGTGGACGCCTTTTCGAGATATCGCCATAAACGTGGACCAGGGGTGACTCTAGAATGTGTTTGTACGATATGGGTATCAAATTGAAGGTATTAATGAGGGTTTTAAAAGGGAGTCCTTAGTTGTATATGTGAAGGTGTTTTCGAGATAACTACCTAAATGTGGACCAGGGTGATCCAGAACATCATCTGTCGGGTACCGATAATTTATTTGTATATGTAATACCACGTAGAGTATTCCTTCCAAGATTTCAAGGGCTTTTGATTTCGCCCTGCAAAACTTTTTAATTTTCTTCTACTTAATATGGTAGGTGTCACACCCATTTTACCAAGTTTTTTTCTAAAGTTATATTTTGCGTCAATAGACCAATAAAATGACCATGTTTCATTGCTTTTTTTGTATTCGGTATATAAATATGGCATTTTTTTCATTTTTCGTAATTTTCGATATCGAAAAAGTGGGCGTGGTCATAGTCGGATTTCGGCCATTTTTTACACCAATACAAAGTGAGTTCAGATAAGTACGTGAACTGAGTTTAGTAAAGATATATCGATTTTTGCTCAAGTTATCGTGTTAACGGCCAAGCGGAAGGACAGACGATCGGCTGTGTATAAAAACTGGGCGTGGCTTCAACCGATTTCGCCCTTTTTCACAGAAAGCAGTTATCGTCCTAGGAGCTAAGCCTCTACCAAATTTCACAAGGATTGGTTAATTTTTGTTCGACTTATGGCATTAAAAGCATACTAGACAAATTAAATGAAAAAGGGCGGAGCCACGCCCATTTTGAAATTTTCTTTAATTTTTGTATTTTGTTGCACCATATCATTACTGGAGTTGAATGTTGGCATAATTTACTTATATGCTGTAAAGATATTAACTTTTCTTTTAAAATTTGAATTTAAAAAAAAAAATTTTTTAAAAGTGGGCGTGGTCGTTCTTCGATTTTGCTAATTTTTATAAAGCGGACATAAAGTAATAAGAGTAACGTTCCTGCCAAATTTCATCATGATATCTTCAACGACTGCCAAATTACAGCTTGCAAAACTTCTAAATTACCTTAATTTAAAAGTGGGCGGTGCCACGCCCATTGTCCAAAATTTAACTAGTTTTCTATTCTGCGTCATAAGCTCAACTCACCTACCAAGTTTCATCGCTTAATGCGTATTTGGTAATGAATTATCGCACTTGTTTGCGCCCTCCCTACTAAGTTATCGTCGCCGCACCTGCCTTTCCACTCAGTCATCGCTATTATTGAAATTACATTTATTAACTCACTTTGCATATACTACCACATTATCGTCGCATTTGTTGTTGTCGCTAGTCTTTACTAATTTCTTCGTTGGAGAGCATTACTGCTAGCCACCCACATTCGTCATCGTCTTAGTCGCTGCAGCATACATCACAAGCATACAAACATACATGTTGCTATGGATACAAACATATGTGCCTACATACGGTCAGACATACTTACAAGCACAATTTCATATCATACTTTTCGCACCTATCATATTATAATTAGCCATCTCATGAAATCATCCGATGTATAATTTTTGTATTTTGTCAATTTGAAATAACAGGACTTTTCCATGGAAAATTCCTATGAATAATTTTTACAGCTTACCCATTTGAACCTTGTCTTAGTTTATAACATTCAATCAATTTGTAATCGCGATCAAGACAAGAAGCAAAAATAAAATTAGTAGTGAAGCAAAATTGTTCGCCCATTTATTTTTTGTCGCCAACCAATTGTAGAAAAAGCTCTACAATTCTCCAGAGGTCCTTCGAGCCGGATTCTCGAGAATTAAACCTTAGTTCGATTTTTAAATAAAGTAAAAAAAAATCTTTTTTATTAAATCACCAAAATGGAAATACAGTCCATCCCAATGGATGATGGCGCCTCCGTGGCTCCATCTAACGCCAGCGATTCAGGGAGCGAAGAAACAATCATTCCGCGAGGACTTCGAATAAAAATTCAGCAACGCTAAAATCTGGTAGCACGTTTGCGTTCATTGCATCGAGGAATCATAGAAGGTGATTCGTGTTCGCTTCGTCAACTTACGGCGAAATTGGACTTAGTAGAGCAACACTACAAAACCCTCGATACACTTCAATCAGAGTTGGAAGAGATGGATGAATCTCAGCTAGCTGAAAATCACCGCGTGACTCTCGAAGAGACTTACATCGAAGCCAAAACCACCATCCTCGACCATATAGATGAATTACAGAGAATTCAGCCTCTGAGTTACATGAGCAGCACACGCGTGGAGCGCCAACCGACACATCGCATCAATCTACCAAAATTGCAGTTAACTAAATTCGGTGGAAAGCAGTCGCAGTGGCTAGATTTCTACAACGTATTCACCACGCTTGTGCACAACAACAAAGATTTGACAGAGGTTGAAAAATTTCAGTATCTACGGTCGTGCCTCACTGATGAAGCGCGCGTCTTATACAATCGCTCGAGGTAACAAATAACAATTACAATGTGGCGCTGGATCTCCTAATCAGCCGATTCAACAACAGCCGCCTAATTTTTCAGTCGCATATGCAGCAAATCTGCGATCTCTCGAATTTATCATCATCGCACATCTCATCTCTTCGTAATTTCATCGATACAATTAATGTCAATCTTCGGGCTATGTTGTCGCTAGCAACTTCGGACCAAATAGGTGAGGCAATATTACTACACCTAATAACTATGAAGCTAGATGCGTCTACTCGTACGAAATGGGAAGAAGAGGTTTCCATAAAATGGAATTGCAGAAGTTCGTCACCACTACAAATACCAACATGGGCAGACCTCGCTGCATTTCTAGAGCGCCGCTGCCAGACGTTCAACATGCTTGAAATCAACAAGCCAGCGATCCAACCGTCAACTTCATTGAAAAAGATTCCATCTAAATTACCAAGCAACAAGTATGCTTTCGCAGCTGTGAATTCGAACACTGGTTGCGCGTTGTGCGAAACGAGCACTCATCACAACCCGTTCAATTGTGATAAATTCATTAAAATGGACCCGTTCGATAGATATCTACTGGTGAAGCGGCTTAACTTGTGTTTAAATTGCCTGGGTAAAAACCACACTTCAAGCACTTGTCCATCCAGCCGTAGGTGCCAGCATTGTCGCGTAAGCCATCACACGTTGCTACACAGGCCACATGGAACTGAAGGTATTCCCAATAGCCAAATTAGTAAAAACAACACCACCGGCCCGAAAAACGAGAATAGCAAGCAAGTCACTATGAAGGCTGAACAGTACCACGGCGACGTTATTCTCGCCACAGCTCGAATTCGGTTATGCAATTCATCAGTGTCATCACTTATTGTTCGAGCATTGCTGGACTCAGGATCTCAACTAAATTTCATAACAGAGCACATAGCACAACGTCTGCACCTACCACGTACCAAACACAGCATCGAGGTTATAGGCATAGGTGCTACATCAACAAAAACACATCAACTTTGCTATGTTAAGATGGAGTCGCTCCATACCGAATACTCTTCAAGCCTAGAAGCAGTGATAATTCCCACAATATCATCGCAGCAAACCAACAACCGTATCAATTTAAATACGTTACACATTTCGAACAATATCAAACTTGCCGACGATTTGTTTAATGAACCAGGTGGAATTGACTGTCTCATCGGAGCTGGCATATTCTTCGATTTACTGCTAGTGGGTCAAATAAAAAGTGACGCCAGGTCGCCAATTCTTCAAAAGACCAAACTAGGGGTGGGTTGTTTCCGGTACAGCTGCACCAAGGTCATCGCCCATCACTGATTCATGTTCGTCGTTCGCAACGCAATCACCTTTGCCGAAATACAAAACATTAATCACTATACAAGATCAAGCACCATTGGACCAACTCCTTGAAAGATTTTGGACAATTGAGAGTCACAGTATTCCACAAAAAATGCTGTCCGAAAACGAATTGGCCTGCGAGAAGTTATTCGAGTTCACCACCAAGAGGTGCTCCATCAGCGGCAAATTCATCGTTCGCTTGCCATTTAAGAAAGAGCCCGTTAATCTTGGTCAATCTTACGATATAGCATATCGAAGGTTAGTATCACTTGAATCTAAGTTAATAAAAAATCCTTCTCTCTTAAAGAGCTATCGTGAATTTATAAACGAGTACGAACAGCTGCAGCACATGAAGGTAGTCGAGGACGGTATGCAAAATCGAAATTTCATCCCCCCCATATACGCGTTGAATTTGATGCGTCTTGCAAAACATCAAATGGCAAATCATTAAATGACGTACTTCGAGTGGGCCCTACCCTACAAGATGACATTTTTACGATCCTCGTTCGGTTTCAAAGTCACAAATACGTGTTAATAGCCGATATCGCTAAAATGTACAGACAGGTACTGGTAAGCAATGATGATGCACCATGGCAATGTATTTTGTGGCGAAATTCACCGCAAGATCCTGTAAAAATGTACCAGTTGCAGACCGTCACATACGGTACGAGTTGTGCGCCTTATCTTGCTACAAAATGCCTCCTCGAAGTAGCTAAGGCGGAGTCTGAAAACTTTCCTCTCGGTTCAGCTGTAACTATCAAGGATTTCTACGTTGACAACCTAATGACGTGTGCTGATACTGTGGACATGGTTGTAGAAATCAAGCGACAAGTTACGACGTTACTCGAACGAGCAGTTTTTCCTCTCCGAAAATTTGCTGCAAACAACATGGAAATTATCGACGATGTTCCACTACATGACAGAGAAGAAACCATCAAACTCGGCGGCTCAGACTATATCAAAACCCTCGGCCTAAGATGGTCACCGTCTCAAGATGCCTTTTTCTTCTGCTACAGTGGACCAGCAATAGTACGCAAACCAACTAAGCGCTCCATTTTGTCGCAAATAGCAGCCTTGTTTGATCCACTTGGGTTGCTGAATCCGCTCATCGTCGCAGGCAAAATTCTCATGCAACAACTTTGGGAACTAAAGCTGGATTGGGATGAAAGCGTGCCTCAAGATATCTACACTCAATGGCGCTCTTTTCAGGATCATCTGGGCCAAATTGACAATATCCAAATACCAAGGTACGTTCCAATGAATAGCACAACTGAAATCCATGCTTTTGCAGATGCTAGTACAAAAGCTTATGGCGCTTGCATTTACCTTGTGACACGTACGGAGAAGGAGACATCGTCAGCATTATTATGCGCCAAATCTCGTGTAGCCCCAAAGAAGCAGGTCAGCTTACCACGGCTTGAGTTGTGTGCAACAATGCTAATGGCCGAGCTCCTGCAAACAGTGGTATCATTCTTTTCCCCTAATTTGAACAACATCCACTGCTGGACTGACTCCACTATTGCGCTGTGTTGGATTAGAGGCGAGCCTAATCGGTGGACAGTATTTGTGGCCAATCGCGTTTCAAAAATCCAACAAATGACACCCAATTACAATTGGCATCACGTACCCTCTGAACTTAGCCCGCCTGATCTAGTTTCTCGTGGCACAACGGTGGATGGTATTCGGGATAATCAACTATGGTTTCAAGGTCCTCTATTTTTAAAGTATAATCAAGAAGAGTGGCCCAAATCATCATTTGACACAGTAGCCGACATCCCCGAAAGGCGTAAGCAACGAGTAGTACTGGTCACCGAACATGCGGTCGATATCATGGCTGAAAACAAAAACATCAACAACTACAACAAATTTCTTCGTATCTTCACATATGTACGACGTTTCATCATGAATGTACAGGGATCGTCTATCACACCTGATGAAATAACCGACACACTTCACCTAGTATGCAGAAGAATTCAGCAAGTCAACTTTTCCGACGAATACCCAAAACTCTTAAACAACAAGCCAGTTGATAAAAACTCCAAACTCGCTTCACTATCACCGTTCATTCATAATCAGCTTATACGCGTGGGAGGAAGAGTACAAAGCTCTGCCTTAAGTTTCGACGCACAACATCCAATCGTGCTTCCACATTCACATCCGTTCGTACATACACTCATTTCGCACTTACATCGCACAAATTTACATGCTGGGGCACAAACACTATTGAACATTCTTCGAGAAAAGTTCTGGGTTATTACGCACGAAAGGTTATCAGGCAAGTCATTCATAATTGTATCTTGTGCTATAGATTTCGCCCAGTCATTACAGAACAAATTATGGGAGCTTTGCCAGCTAGCCTAGTCACATCATCATTCCCGTTTGAAACGGTAGGCGTAGACTACTGTGGCCCTCTATCAATTACTCAAAAAATTAGGGGTCGTTCGCCAATTAAAGTATATATCGCAGTTTTCATCTGCTTCACCACAAAGGCCGTGCATTTTGAAATCGCTCCTGACTTATCGACAGCCGCATTCATTGCCACACTCAAACGGTTTATAGCCAGACGTGGAAAGTGTCGGGTAATTGTCTCAGACAACGCAACAAATTTTATTGGAGCTAACCGAGAGTTACGAGAACTACTTCAGTCATTCGTAACAGAAGCGCACATTGAACGAGTTGAAAACTTTTGCCGAAACGAAGGAAAAGAGTGGAAATTTATTCCACCAAGATCACCACACTTCGGAGGCCTGTGGGAGAGTGCAGTGAAACTTGCTAAGTATCAATTGCGTCGCGCTATCGGAAACAACGTACTATCACATGACGAGCTCCACACCATAGTTTGCCAAGCTGAGGCCATAGTCAACAGCCGGCCATTAACCCCAATATCCAGTGACCCTAATGATCTTCGCGCACTCACACCCGGCCACTTCCTCATCGGTCGTTCGCTTCTCACCATCCCTGAGCCAACAACAACTATCAACACAACCATGCTAGGTCGCTACCAAGGTGTCCAATATATTCAGCAGCAGTTTTGGCAACGGTGGCATCAAGACTACCTGAAAGAGCTACAAAAACGTTCAGAGTGGACCACGGCATGGCCCAACCTTAAGTTAAACGATCTAGTGCTTCTGAAGGACGACCCTTCACCCCCACTCAAATGGGCCATGGGTCGCATTTCAGCCACTATGCCAGGTGAAGATGGTAAAGTTAGAGTGGTAGAAGTAACAACGGCTGATGGTGTATACAAACGAGCCATAGCAAGGGTTTGTAAACTACCAATCGAGAATTCAAGTACACAGTAATTACATTGAAAGCCTTACTTTCAAGGGGGGCAGAATGTTTGCGCCCTCCCTACTAAGTTATCGTCACCGCACCTGCCTTTCCACTCAGCCATCGCTATTATTGAAATTACATTTATTAACTCACTTTGCATATACTACCACATTATCGTCGCATTTGTTGTTGTCGCTAGTCTTTACTAATTTCTTCGTTGGAGAGCATTACTGCTAGCCACCCACATTCGTCATCGTCTTAGTCGCTGCAGCATACATCACAAGCATACAAACATACATGTTGCTATCGATACAAACATATGTGCCTACATACGGTCAGACATACTTACAAGCACAATTTCATATCATACTTTTCGCACCTATCATATTATAATTAACCATCTCATGAAATCATCCGATGTATAATTTTTGTATTTTGTCAATTTGAAATAACAGGACTTTTCCATGGAAAATTCCTATGAATAATTTTTACAGCTTACCCATTTGAACCTTGTCTTAGTTTTTAACATTCAATCAATTTGTAATCGCGATCAAGACAAGAAGCAAAAATAAAATTAGTAGTGAAGCAAAATTGTTCGCCCATTTATTTTTTGTCGCCAACCAATTGTAGAAAAAGCTCTACAATTCTCCAGCACTTTTTCGATTTTTCGAAATTTTCGATATCGAAAAAGTGGGCGTGGTTATTGTCCGATACCGTCCATTTTAAATAGCGATCTGAGATGAGTTCCCGGGAACCTACATACCAAATTTCATTAAGAATCCTCAAAATTTACTCAAGTTATCGTGTAACAGACGGACGGACGGATGGGCATGGCTCAATCGAATTTTTTTTCGATACTGATGATTTTGATATATGGAAGTCTATATCTATCTCGATTCCTTTATACCTGTACAACCAACCGTTATGCAATCAAAGTTAATATACTCTGTGAGCTCTGCTCAACTGAGTATAAAAAAGATTACAAAAAAGGCCGAAATTCAAAATTCGACAATTTTGAGTTGGTACTACCATAGGTAGGCGAAACTATGTCCAAAAAAAAATGTGTATTCGGCAACAAAAATATCAGAATATCAAGAAAAAGTTAAATGTCAAACGAAAGAAGAAAAATGAAATAATAAAAAAAGAAGAAAATGAAGAAACGAAAAGAAAAAATGATGGAGGCCAAAGTGCCACCATTAACTTCTACAATAGAGTTAAGGTAAAACTCAAAATTTATATATTCGAAAAAGAAATGCTTGGCCCCGGAAATGACTACCCTTTTTGCCCTTTCCCTATCAAAATTATGCACCTTATAGCAATATCTAAATAAATATAATAATACATACAAAAGATACAACAATCATAATCTAGCTAAACGTGTTGTTGGAAAAGCTCCTCCCTCCGCATATGTTGTTTGTTACTTGTGTTATCAAGATGTATGACTAGCGCAAAAATGGATACAAGCTGTCGCCAAACTTATATTGGGTTGATTCAAGTTGTGTGTTCCTAAAGGATTTTGCTTGTATGTGATGTCGTGGCTATTATTGTTGCGGTCCAATGCCGCCGGTGAAAAATGCTGTCGATTCTGCCAATTTTGTTGTGTTTTTGCAGTTGTTGTTGTGGTGTGCGCAGGCAAAAAATTAAATATAATGTAGTGCTTTTGAATGCGTGGCAATTGTTTTTGGGCGGTACGCCGCCAATATAAAGACGTTGTTGTAGAGCGGTACGTCGCCACTATAAAAAGGATGCGGTTGTGGTTGTTGCGGCCGTATGTTGCCAATAAAAAAATGCTGTAGTGGTTGTTGTTGTGGTGTGCTCCACCAAATTAAAATTGTAGTGTAGTGCGTGGTAGTTGTTGCCGAGATGGCTATGGTTGTTGGTGTTGCGGCCCAATGCCGCAGGTGAAAATTGCTATATTCAAAGTTACCAATTTCTTGTAGTTGTTGCTGGCCGGTACGTCGCCAAGAATCGTGCCCAGTGGGTCTTCTCCACAGAAAAATCAATTGCGCGCTGAAATTAAATACAAAAGAAAATCTATTTAGAAAATTCAAAGGTAAAAGCGTATCTATGTACATGTACATATACACAGTTGCCTATGGATCTCATGTCTGCATATTCATATACTCATCTACATACATATATTTGTATGTAGGGGTAAATGTGGATGCAAGTTTTCTTTTGGCCCGCTTGGGAGGTAGACCAGGTTGAAAACCCAGCTCCCGTCAAGCATGCCTGGAAAAAAATTTGATGTGTTCTTACCTCTTGTAAAATCTATTTGCCGAAAACCGCTTCCAGCCTTTCAATCGTATCGCGGAAACTTTCGACGCGCACAGCTTTTCCACAAACGCATTATAATTCGCGCAATACGAACTATGTGAACTTTTAACTTTTCGTTTAAAAGCGCGCACTTCACTGTTAATTATCACCACTAGACTTGCACTGGACACTGTTAAAGCAATACTTCAGCCCATTGCCTAATTTTTCCCCATCCTATAGCCACCGCAGTGGTAAGGAACGTTACCCAGAAACGGAAAATTTTTCCCATTACATGTGTAAGGTCATTCTAAATATACGAGCAATAGAATATAAAGGCTTCCTATCCTATGGCCAATGTAATACAATGGTTAGGCTGACCCTACCTTAATAATTAATCCTTCGAAATACATCATCTCTGCACATCAACGGAATAAATATCAATTGGAAGCCCTCACTCATGGTCAGCGACAAAGGAGCAGTTTAGATTTGAACACGCGCCGTGAACAACATCGGTTTGGCAACGGGCAGAGGAATCATTCTAATCCTCATTTTACTTTTCATTAAATTAATACATTTAATCAATTTCATTTAAACACACATATTTTCATATATTTAACTTTAAATTTTAATAAACATGAATTGTTAGTAATAATGTGCTAATGTGCACAAATCGGCAGCGTTTTTATTTACTCGGAATCCAGAAAATCCTCACAACCCGAAAGAGCTTGAATAGAGACTCTTTCAGTTCAGAAGTGAGATTTTTATTTATTCGGAACCCAGAAAATCCTGACAACCCGAAAGAGATTGAATAAAGACTCTTTCACATGCCAAACTTTCTTTTCGGCTTTCCCGTATTTTCCATCTATACAATCAGGCACTCATACATTGACACGATTAAAAAAATAAATGTAAGGCGCGATAACCTCCGAAGAGATCTAAGGTCGAGCTTCTCTTCCAATTTTCGTCGTGCTCCTCTTGATTTTCCCTACAAATTGGCCGGACGGGACCTACATGATTTTATGCCGACTCCGAATGGCATCTGCAAGGCAGATGTGTTTTCAGTGAGAGCTTTTCATGGCAGATATACACCCGGAGTACTTGCCAAACACTGCCGATGTGCGACCCCGCTTAGAAAAATTTTCTTCTAATTGAAAAACCTTATTTCTAAAATTTTTGATGTTGCTTTGCCCGGGGTTTGAACACAGGGCATCCGTTGTGGTAGGCGGAGCACGCTACCATCACACCACGGTGGCCTCCAAGTTCACACGCTTACCGCTCCACAAAACGAACACCTACACAGATACATTTAGTTCGTGCCTTGACTGCTCACACTGATGCATTCACACGCTCATAGCTTTGCACACATGCACATCCACATACATAATACAGAACAAAACAAACACATAGTTGCATGGCAATCATCAATGTTGCTAGGTTGTTAGCAACATGGTGATATTTTATTTATTATAACAGCATGATGCCAAGTGCAACATCTTATTTCCGCTGCAACATTGTGTTCACTATAGCTACAATGTTGTCAATACATGATGTCATTAGATTAGTGGCAACATTGCGGCTAAGGCACGGACCTGGACACAAAACACATAAACACATAGACAAATATACACACTGCCACTCATCCAAGCCAGTATGGAGACATGCTGTCGTTACAGGCTCGCAACGCCGATGGTGCCTGCACTATGGGGCGTGTGCGTAAAAGGTTTTCAACGCAGCCTGCCAAGTATCATTTCCCGCGTCCAACATGTGGCCTCGACCCACGACTCATTGCCGGGCCTATTTCTCTTCACGCCTTCAAACTTTTGTACTGCTTACCTAGAAACTAAAACACTGGGCTAATGCTACTAACTTAACCTATATCACAGATACTACTCTACATATCCAATAGTAAATAAAATATCACAGATAAAAAAATAAAATAAAATAAAATAAAATAAAATATCACAGTTAGCAGAAAAATTATGAAAAAAAATTTTTATAAAATAAAATATCACAGATGTCCGACAAATTATTAAAAACAAATTAATAAAAAAAAAATATCACAGATCGTGTAGTCAAGTAGGTAAAAAAAGGTACAATACATAAATAAATAAAACAAAAAAATTATATAATGCAAAAATAATCAAATAAAAAAATAAAAAATCAAGAAAAATAAAAATAATTTAATACAATAATTACATACGTCAATAGATAAATAAATAAACTACGTCAATTAATAAATAAATAACATAAAACAAAAGGACTCGCACTACAAAAAACAAAATAAACTATTTTGCAAAAATGTCTTTAGCGTGGTATACGCCGATCTTTTTCCCACTATTATCGCCAAGATCATACATTTCCTAAAACGTTTAAAACAATACATTTGACTTTTTTTGGAGCTAATTTGGCGATGTAATTATCAACTTGGGAGGTTTGTTTGAAGTTTCGGCGATATACCACTTGTCCAATTTGGAACTTGACATCCCTACTTCTAGTGTCGTATACTTTCTTACTTCTCTCGTGGGCCAACTTCAGCTCTCTCATAATCGAATTCCTAATCAGTTGCAGCTTGCCACTTGGAGCCTCTACCTCGCAATCAACATCCTTTACCGCTGCCAGATTTCGGTATAGCTCATATGATGCAGCATGCATATCTATTATCACCTTTCACGGTGACAATGGTGGCAATTATTTTATTTTTCAGCCGCATAAAATTGTGAGGACCAAATAAAACATCATTAATTTGGCCCACACAAAACGATCCTACAACATATTTAACACAGCATTAGCACAACAGCCAGTCACAAAAGGCCCTAGCAACACGACAAACCAAAAAGTCTCAGCAACACAACACTTAATAGTAACACGACAAACCAAAAAGTCTCAGCAACACAACTAGTGATCACAACACTTAATATTAACACGAAAAACTAACTAGTCTCAGCAACACAACGAGCGATCGCAACATTTAACAGCAACACGGTAACCATAGAAACGCAATCATTGGAGCTGGCACCACCAAACACGACATCCATAAAGGGAGCGACACAGCAGCACAGGAGTTAGTTAGCACGGAGCTGTGGTCGTGACCAGCGCTACCAGTGAAGCGCATCTCCAATGTATCGGTTCTACCACTAGGAGAGATCGTTTCATAGGAGTGAGTCGCGGCCCCAAGTTGTGAATTCGTCGGTTCTACCAGCAAACACCGCTTGAGACTTCGTTTATTTCCGCGTAAGCAAAGGCCCTGCCACAGTAACGCGCACCCGCGAACAGGTGACGTCCGTAGGCCTGCGCCGAAGGGGACCGCGCCGCGACAATAATAAACCGCACCGCACCGAGACGCCGACGCGAGGCACAACAGAGCACAGCAGCAGAGTCACACTAACATACGACGCTGCTCACAACAGCATTACGCAAGCATACGACGTTGGCCACAGCAGAGTCACGCAAACATACGACGCTGGCCGCAACAGCACTACACAAGCATACGACGTTGGCCACAGCAGAGTCACGCAAACATACGACGCTGACCGCAACAGCGCTACGCAAACCCACTACGCTGGCCACAGCAGAGTCACGCAAACATACGACGCTGGCCGCAACAGCGCTACGCAAACTCACGACGCTGGCCGCAGCAGCGCTATGCAAGCAAAATACGTTGGCCACAGCAGAGTCACGCAAGCATACGAAGTTGGCCGCAACAGAGTTACGCAAACGTACGACGTTGACCGCAGCAGAGTTACGCAAATATACGACGCCAACCATACCAGAATTACACTCACGCAAACGCACCGACATAAGCCGGAGTAGAGACGCGCAGTCGCTAGCCGTAAGAGAGACACGCCGATGCAGGGCGTCACAGAGATACATTTACGCACACCCAGACAACGTCCAGCAAGGCGTCCTAACGGAACGATCCTAACGGGACACGAGGACCCTTAGCCCACCACTAATCATAGAGCAAGCATCTGTCGGCGTGAAAAATACATACATATCTTTCTTTTATTACATTTGTTTATTATAGTTATAATATATAGAGTTAAAACAATAAAGTGAAATATATATGAAAACGATTTGCAAGGTGCCCCGAAATACAAATTTATTTTAAGCGAACCTTGGACACGGCGAGTATACCCCAGCACTTATTGAAGAAACACCGGGGCAAGAAAAAGCTTCGTTACAATTCGCGACCGAGCAAGGACCCTGCAAATCGTACAGCGTCAGAATGAATATTCCTTACTAGAAACCTAACCCTAAAATGGCCGACCAGATTGATACCACGTGGTTAGACAACATTTCAAAGGAGCGGCTGATATCCATCGCACAGGAATTGGGTATAGAGCAGACAGGCACGACCCGGGAGATCCGAAAGCGCATAGCAGCACTAGCTTCGAAAGCAAATATTGACTGGGAAATACACGCAAAATTTTTATCCCTAGAAGCCGCTTATAAGGAAGCTACAGACACGAGTGAGTTAAATGAGGTTAAGACACCGATTTCGTCGAACGGAGGGGGACCATGAACATCGACAATAGACCAGCAGAGCAAGACCAGTTCGCGTTTCCTCCCAGGAACACAGCACCCCCACAACAGTACTTGCCATCAGGAACAGTGGTATTATCCAACGGTACATCTCAGACACCCGCACGGAATACGCAACCCGCGCAGCCGTACTTACCATCGGGAACAATGGTACCAGCCATAAATTATACACCTCAGGTAATTCAAGCACCGACAGTTGTGTTTGCACCCATCATCGACCAAGTGCGGAAGTGGTCAATTAAGTACCACGGTGGACGGGAACCGTTAGCGTTCATCGAGCGGCTAGAGGGGTTAGCCGAAATGTACGCGCTATACGTGGATCTCCTACCGAAAGGCATGCCCGGGCTACTAGGGGGCACCGCGCTACAATGTTATCGCAATAACAATGCGCACTGAGAAAGGTGGACACGCTTCAGACAGGAAATCTTATGTTTCTTCCTGCCAGTCAGGTATTTCGAGCGTCTCGAAGACGATGTACTCCAACGAAGGCAGCACAACAGGGAGAAGTACAAGGATTACGTGCTAGCGTTACAGAGCTTGATGAGACACGCAGGATACACCAGCAAATAGCGGCTGGAATGAATCTTCCCTAATAGCCACCCCGATTACCTACTTTACATCCGTCGGAGGGACTTCACCAATCTCGCGGAACTCTTAAACCTTGTCGAGAAATACGAGAGCATACATGAGGACTATCGAAGACCCTCAGGCGGACATCGCCGCGAAGTTACGCGACACATCACAGGTGACAAGACCCTGGTATCACCACCAAAACCTGCACCCACACCACCGTCACCACCACCGAACATACCACACCACACGCCACCAGGCAATCAGAGATTCGACCCCAAAAACGTATGCAGGAGGTGCGTTAACAAGGACACTACGCCAATAGATGCCGAAACCCACGGAAAATGTTTTGCTGGGAGTGTGGCCGCAGCGAATGCTGCCGTCGACGTCAGGGAAACGACAGAGGGCTTCACGAAGAACAAGGCGCAGTGAGCCCAAAGAACCCAGCGCCGAATCGGCAGTAGTAATGTACCAAGAGCATGGCCGCCTTTACGCCGCAGCCAAGCTCGACGCGGAATCAGCCGAGGCGGTCATCGAGAAGTTTCGTGGGGAGCGGAGAAATGGTGAGAGTGGCCATCAAAATAACTAGCACCACAATCTTCGACGCCATAAGGACTGAGGTACGCCTCGGAGAAGCGCCACACCACACAGTTTTACACGTCATGCCCGGAGCAATCGAAGAAATCATACTGGGCCTAGATACGCTAGGGAGCATGGGAGCAACCATATCCTGCGGAGGAGGTCAGCTCGCGCTTACCAGGACAGTTAAACAGCATCCATAGCCACCAGCCGAGCCGACACAGAACACAGAGGAGGTAACGCCACCAGGCGAGGATAACAACAACATAGATGATAAGATCAACAGGATCAACGGTGCCTACGATGAGGACGAGGCGGAACGAATGCGCGGTTTTCTGGCAAAGGAACTACGAAAATTCGAGAGCATGAGTCGGGTGACGACAATAGCCGAGCACAAGATTATCCTGACGGACGACCGCCCTATCAAGCAACGTTACTTCCCACGCAACCCAGCTATGCAGACCATCATCAACAACGAAGTTGACGAATGATTTCAGAGAGGATGCATCGTGCCACTCTATAGCCCACGCAGTGCACCAATCGTACAAGCTAAGAAGAAAAACGGGAAGTGGAGGTTATGCATGGATTATCGGCAGCTCAACGCCCGATCCGTACCCGACGCATACACCTTACCCAGAATACAACATATACTGGAAAAGCCACGACGAGCGAAATACATCATCAGCTTGGACTTGCAAAATGGCTACTGGCAAATACCCCTGGAGCCCCAGAGACGTCCCTACACAGCTTTCACGGTACTGGGACGCGGGTTATTCCAGTGGCGCGTTATGCCGTTCGGCCTACACTCCGCACCCAAAACATTTCAAAGAGCGCTAGATCAGGTTATTTGGCCGGAGATGGAACCCTGTGCTTTCGCATACCTCGATGACATAATCGTCATAGGATCCACCTTGGAAGAGCACATTGACAACTTAAAAGAAATAATGCTACAACTGCAGTGCGCCAACCTCAGAATAAATCCGGAGGAATGCGAATTTTTCTAGAAGGAAATGCGATACCTAGGACACGTAGTAAGCGACAGGGGAATTCACACCGACCCCGAGAAAGTTGCAGCCATCAAAGACCTGAAACCACCAACGAACGCGAATGAGGTGCGTCAGTATCTCGGTATAGCATCTTGGTACCGACGATTCGTACCCGACTTCGCCACGATCAGCCAGCCACTCACAACCCTGCTGAAAAAAGGCAAACACTGGAAGTGGGGGGCCGAACAACAGGAAGCCTTCGAGTCATTAAAGCAAAAGCTCACGGAAGCATCGATACTTGCCTGTCCGGACTTCACCAAGACCTTCGCCTTAAAAACGGACGCAAGCAATTCCGGGCTGGGCGCCGTATTGACAGAGGACTTAGAAGGCGGAGAACGCGTGATCGCCTACGCCAGCAGGAAAGTCAACAAGGCGGAAAGCAACTACTCGCCCACCGAGAAGGAATGTCTCGCGATAGTCTGGGGAATACGCAAGATTATTCCATACTTGGAATTGTGCCGATTCAAGACCACGGACCATATGTCTCTAAAGTGGTTAACTCCATCGAAAGCCCCTCCGGTCGGATAGTACGATGGGCCTTGGAACTTCGGCAACACACTTTCGACGTCGAGTACTGGAAAGGGAAGCTGAACCTGGTAGCCGACGCACTATCACGACAGTCACTGGAGGCCCTACGACTGCCAACGATAACAGAGCGACCATGCAAGTGGTGGCACAACCGCGTGAACGAAGTGCGCACTAACCCCGAGAAATATTCTGACTACATAATACGAGATGGACAACTATACCGCCATATTCCCTGCTTGTCACACGAGGAAGAAGCGGTCCCTTGGAAATTTTGTCTACCCACACCCCTACGAAAACGAGTATTAGAAGAAAAACGCGACATCCCAAGCGCTGGACACATGGGCATCCGTCGGACGGTAGCGCGGATTTCCAACCGTTACTACTGGTCCGGCATGTTTCGGGACATCAGTCGATACACACGATAGTGCGATTCTTGCCAGAAATACAAGGAAGCACAGCAAAAGCCGGCTGGAAAGATGCTGACACAGGTGGCCCAAGAACCATTCGCCACGGTATGCGTCGATTTCGTCGGACCACTCCCACGATCCACACACGGGAACACGATGCTACTAGTATTTTTTGACCGCTTCAGCAAATTGGTGGAACTGAACACCATGAGGCGTGCTACAGCAGAGGACCTTCGCCGCGCATTCAGAGAAGGCACCCTCGCAAGGTTTGGTACTCCCAAGATACTGATATCGGACAACGGCGTTCAGTTCACCAGCACAATGTGGCAGCGTTACCTCAAGGAAATGAGGATACGACAACAATTCACGGCGCCCTACACCCCGCAAGAAAACCCAACGGAATGGGCGAACAGAACTGTCAAGAGAATCATAGCACAACTCACCAGATCACAGCACAACAGATGGGACGACCTTCTCCCAGAGATCGAGCTGGCCATCAACACCAGTGTGACCGCGTCCACAGGATACAGTCCAGCCTTCCTCGTACAAGGACGGGAACCGCGACTACCAGGGGCATTGTTTGACGAGGTCAACCTGGGGACGGGCACAGCCACCATCACGGCAGAAAAAAAATCCGACAGAATGCAAGAGGCATTCCGAATAGTGAGGCAGAATATGGAACGATCGGCTGCAGACCAAGCACGGCACTACAATCTATAGCGGAGAAAGTGGACCCCCGTAGTTGGCGAACTAGTGCTCGAAAAGGAACACCATCTCTCCAAGGCCGGGGAAAATTTCGCGGCAAAGTTGGCCCCCAAATATGACGGACCCTACCAAATCCTAGGATATGTATCCCCAGTGATACTCAAAATACGAAAACCCAACGGAGGAAATGAGAAAACGGTCAATATCGCAGAACTTAAGGCATATCATGCTCCAGAGACCATCGCGTGAAATTAAAATAAATCCAAAAAAATTCAATATCAAGGATGGGAGGATAAGCAAGCACCGGTCATTCTGTGGCAAACCACCGAGATGACAACAAAATTGCTACGAATTTTTTTTTCTATAATCAACACTCTACCATGGGAAAATATAACGCCAACTGACCAACAGCGTCAAGCGTATGCGCCACCGCTACGAGGAGAAGGAAGCAAAGCGTCCGAAGGTCGTATTGCTCTACTGGCGGCAACGTCAACAACATGCGCGCAACTACACGCGCATACACGTTCGCTGACGTCGCACGCATCTTTACAGCATCAACCGCTACTGGCGGCAACGTCAGCAACATGCGCGCAACTACACGCGCACACACGTACGCTGACGCCGCACGCATAATTACACCATCACACACTACAGGCACCGACACCAACACCTTGAACACCAAACCAGTCGCAGCCGCAGCTTACGCCAGTACCAAAGTCAGACGCGCAACATAAGCAGCCAGACGGGCAGTCGAACTCGTGGTACGCACCACGCGCACGTCGAAATGGGAGGAAGCCGCGGCCAAGGCCCACAATAGGACCGGAACATCACCGCTAACAGCCACACTTGGTAGGATAGACGTGAAGGCAGGGCAGTCAGAGGCAGCCATAGAGCTCTCCTCGGATGAGGACACAGCTCCACTGGAAAAACAACAGTTGCCGACAATCATTGAGCTCTCCTCGGATGAGGACATAGCTCCACCGGAGAGGGAAACGCCAATTTTCCCGGCAGGATCAGGCGGCGTATCCCTCTACGAGACGGACCTCGACACCCTCAACGGATCTAAATGGTTGACTGACACCGTCATTGACGCTTGGGCAATGGAACTGGAAGAGCAACACGGACAACAACATACGACCCTCAGCCCGTTCGTGATTTGGCAGCTGACCCAAAAGAGGAACACAGAGGAAGGGGAGTGTGAGGACTCATTAAAACATCATTAATTTGACCCACACAAAACGACCCCACAACATATTTAACACAGCACTAACACAACAGCCAATCACAAAAGGCCCTTACAACACGACAAACCAAAAAGTCTCAGCAACACAACTAGCGCTCACAACACTTAATAGTAACACGACAAACCAGCAAGTCTCAGCAATACAACTAGCGATCACAACACTTAATAGTAGCACGACAAACTAACAAGTCTCAGCAACACAACGAGCGATCGCAACATTTAACAGCAACACGGTAACCATGGAAACGCAACCATTTGACCTAGCAACACCGAACACGACAACTATAAAAGGAGCGACACAGCAGCACAGGATTTAGTTAGCACGAAGCAGTTGTCGTGACCAGAGCTACCAGTGAAGCGCATCTCGAATGTGTCGGTTCTACCACCAGGAGATATCGTTTCATAGGAGTGAGTCGTGGCCTCAAGTTGTGAATGCGTCGGTTCTACCAGCAAACACCGCTTGAGACTTCGTTCACCCCCGCGTAAGTAAAGGCCCTGCCACAGTAACGCGCACCCGCGAACATGTGACGTCCGCGCCGCGACAGTAATAAACCGCACAGCAGCGACGCGACCGCCCTGACGCCACCGAGACACCAGCAAGACGCCGACGCGAGGGGCAACAGAGCACAGCAGCAGAGTCACGCTAACATACGATGCTGGCCGCAACAGCACTACGCAAGCATACGACGTTGGCCACAGCAGAGACACGCAAACATACGACGCTGGGCGCAACAGCGGTACGCCAACATACGACGCTGGCCGCAACAGCACTACACAAGCATACGACGTTGGCCACAGCAGAGCTACGCAAACATGCGACGCTGGCCGCAACAGCGCTACGATAACATACGACACTGGCTGCAACAACGCTACGCAAACACACTAAGCTGGCCGCAGCAGCGTTACACGTTGGCCACAGCAGAGTCACGCAAACATAGGACGCTGGCCGCATCAGCGCTACGATAACATACGACGCTGGCCGCAACAGTGCTACGCAAACACACGACGCTGGCCGCAGCAGCGCTACGAAAGCATAATACGTTGGCCACAGCAGAGTCACGCAAACATACGACGTTGGCCGCAACAGAGTTACGCAAACGTACGACGTTGACTCACGCAGACGCTCCGACATAAGCCGCAGCAGAGACGCGCACTCGCTAGCCATAAGAGAGACAGGCCGGCGCAGGGCGTCACAGAGATACATTTACGCACACCCAGGCAACGACCAGCAAGGCGTCCTAACGGAACGATCCTACCGGGACACGAGAACCGTTAGCCCACCACTAATCATAGAGCAGCATCAAACGGAGTGAAGAATACATACATATCTTTCTTTTATTTGATTTTTTTATTATAGTTATTATATATATAGTTAAAAAAATAAAGTGAAATCTATATGAAACCGATTTGCATGGTGCCCCGAAATACAAATTTATTGTAAGCGAACCTTGGACACGGCGAGTATACCCCAGCACTTATTGAAGAAGCACCGGGGCAAGAAAAAGCTTCGTTACAAAATAATTCCTGTTCTGACGCATTTTCTCTATTTTCTTAAAATTTCTTTTCTTCCTATTACTATTTATTGTTTCACAAAAAATCCTTCTCCTAGCTTCTTCATATTCTACCTTTCTCTGGCGTAAGCTTTTTACCTCGCGCTTTTTCAATTTTACCTCTACCTTTTTAATTATTCTATCTCCCTCTTCCCTACTCAAAATCTTTACAATTGTGCTGCCGGGTTAGCTGTCTTCTGGCTGGAGTCCCCGGTTATCTCCGCCAGCCTGGGGTTTCCCTGTTTCGGTTTAAAAACACAAAAGGACTAATCACTACCACAAGCAAAACAGACCATTGTGGAACGAGGACCAACATTTATTTGGATTTTGTGCTTCTACCGGGTTTTCCACAAAGTGATCTACCGCAATACCGCACGAAAAACACAAAATTAAGTGGTAGGGCGAAGCACAAAAGGAACTTACAGTCGATTAAACGCAGGACTAACAGAAGGACGAATACTATTGGGAAGGGACGTGGCTGGGTGTTGAAGTTGAGGTTGGGATTGATGTTAAGATTGGTGTCGGGATTGGTGTTGAGTGCTTCTATTTTTGTTTCCCCTAACAATTCTGGAAGCTCGAAGCCTACCTCGCTGCCTACTTTAGACCTGCTTTTATTTTCTTTCATGAGTTTTTCGGCTCTCTTGCATTCCGCTTTGAGCTCCGCCAACGAGTCCATTTTTATGGCGAAGGTCAAGTTGGCCAGGTATGGTTTAAGGTTGCCCATGCTGATGCCAACCAACTCCTTTTCAGGGATCCTCTTCCGCAAACCGAATTTCATATTGTGGACTTCGGCATAAAAGTCGTCGAAAGCTTCCGCATGCAGCTGTTTCCTCTCCATGATTTCACGGATGACTCGGCAGTAGGCCTGTGGCCTAAACATACCGGCCCCCTTGCCGTAAGCAACAAAGAAAAAAATGAAAAGGAAAAAAAAGGAATGTCACGTGATCGCATGTCCAGTAAGGCGTTATGTCGATGTGCAGATGCGGACTGCAAGCACTGCACGTCGCACGATGGACTTCGTGTCTCGTTGTCCTGTGAAGAAAAAGAAAATAAGTTATTAAATATACGTACGTGGTTTCTGATTCCGTGCAGTAATTACTTAGTTTTTATGAAACGCTCCTATTTTTGGCAGGCTCCTGAGACTACCAGCCCGAATACGGTCGGTTGGGTCAGGAGACCGCTAACTGTTGTTGCTGGCATTCCGCTCACCATCAGTTCGGCGTATAGATCAACGCCGAGTGTAAGCCGAACTGGCGATGAGCGGTAGAACTGAGGATCTGCAAGCCGCATGAATTCAAATGGAACGGCAATCTTAGGGTCCACATTGGATGGCGGACTCAACCGATAGTGGCCGTTGACCACGGCGGCTTGGGTAGTGACATGAGTCGTCGACCCGGATTTGCCGCGTAGAATAAGGGTGAATTGCCCTGGTCCTTGGCGCTCCAAGTGCAAATCGCGTACCAGCTCTGCATCGATGATGGTGATGGCGGCGCAGGGATCAATAATGGCACGTACCAAATGTAGGTGCCCACGCGATTCGACGCGTACGATGGCCGTCGGCGCAATGGGCACGAAAGACCGCATGATGGGCGCTGGAGTGGCTGGGAGCATCCGGCCGGTTCGGAAGCCTTCTGGTGTACCACGCGATAGTGCTCATATATTTTGGGCGTCAGAATGGTATGGCGTCGATTTATTTCGCCGCTGCTGGCTTCCGCGTTTGGATGACTTGGTCGGGCCTCCTTGGAGTCCGAGGTCGCTCTGCCGCCAGTTGTCTCCTTCGTTTCGACGTTTATTTGTTTCGGCGCGCTTCTTTCATGCTGTAACAGCGGCCGGAAACTGCGCATCCCATGATTGACCGTTGACGGTCTTGTCTCCGTTTTACCTCCTTCTTCCTCCGCCTTTGCTCTCTCCTCCTCCATTTCTTCCTCCTCCACCTGCTGAGCCCAGGATTTATCCGGTCCCGACAGGTTGATTGACAACGCGTCGTCGGACGTGTTGTCATCACCATTTTTGGTTGTCTCGTCGCATACCGGCCGACGCTCATCTATGAAGCGTGGTGTGGTGCTTCTCTTGGCACCTCTTGCAGCGATACTTGCTGCTACACTTGTTTACCCGGTGAAAGGGTGACAGACAGTTTGGACAGTACTTATGCAGAAGTACTGCCCGCAACCTCTCTTCTGGGTTTTTTTTTCGATATTCGGCACAGAGCCTAAGGCTATGATCCCTGCCGCAGAGCTGGCAAACAACGTCGAAACGCTTTGCGCCTCCCTCTGACTTGGCCAATAAAGTTTGGTAACGGGTCATGATCTGAAAGAATATTGGTATCATTGATCATGCCCAAATTGAGGTTGGCGGAATGTTATTTGGGTGGCGTAAACAAAAAAAAAAAAATTATCTCTAATATATTTTCGCAGAAGAAAAAAAACATTTTATTGAAATAAAATTTAATTGAAATAAAAAATCAAAGGCCATAAGTAAATACATATGCGCGCAAAGAAATGAAGAAAGAACGGATTTAGCCCGCATCCATGCGATGTGGCTGGTGCTTTAGCGCCTTTGGTACATTTTATAATTTGATTTGTGTCGGTAGATGTCGCCGACGTATTTCTAAAATTTATTTTGGATTTGTGGTGAACTTTGATTTCACAACAAGTGGCCTGCCACCACACGGAACGGTTCGAAACCTGGCTGAAAAGGTATTACAGAGTTGCACTTCCACCATTCAACATTATTTTTGACGTGTATTGTCGATAATGTTGAGATTCGTGGAATTAAGTATTTTAAATCTCGACCAAATGAATGATTGGTCGAGATATGTAATACGCGACATGTGTGGCGTGTTGTGCTCGATATGTCGTGCGGCATGTAATGCGTGACGTGTTGTGCGGCGTGTAGTGCATGATGTGTAATGCGGCATGTAGTACGTGACGTGTAGTGCGCGAGATGCTTGCGCATGAGGCCTGACGTTTGTATTGCAATAATCATTGACAGTCAAGCATTAAATGTAGAGATTTTGACATCTGCTACGCTTTTCCATTTCCTGAATGCAAAAAAAATGTCATTGATATAAAACACGCGGTGAGTAAGTATACTCGTAAACTTGGTTATGTTTTTATTAATTAATTTCTCTTTTTCTTTTTTTTCTTTTCAGGAATACTTAATTTGCATCTATTTTGGTATTCCATCAAAAAACTTGAAAAATTAGAGAAAATGTGCGACTTCGAGATATTAGATCCTAGGAATACCGTAAATCGTGAAATTCTATATAGGTTGATTATCAGTCAACTGATGTACGATGGCCTGGAAAAGCTCGCCATGGAATTATCTGTGCTTGTTAAAGCAGACGAATGCGCTCCCAGCGAGCGATAGTTACATGTCATGATTGCCGGCATGCAAGCCACCAAAGAAAAACCAATTGCACCTAAAAGCGCTGTATTGCCTGGAATTTATTTGGGGTTTGAACCTGAAGCATCCGCTTTAGCACCTGAACCGGCATCTAACGAAATCCTTATGTTACATCGCATAAACAATCTTGTCGTGCTGGTGCATTCAGTCATGATGGCACGTTGGTTGCTACGGGCAGTGTTGACGCAGGTATGAAATTATTGTATGTTGACCGTATGCTAGCCAAGTCCGCACCTGAAGATATAGAAGCAGGGCGGGAACAGCAGGGTCATCCTGTTATACGTACACTTTATGGTCATTCGGATGAAGTATCCTATTTAGCATTTCATCCGAAAGAACATATCCTGGCATCTGGTTCACGTGATGGCACCGTAAAACTATTTGATATTGCAAAACCTCCGGTGAAAAAGGCACATAATGGGTTTTCGGACTGTGAACCGGTGAACTATTTATCTTTTCATCCGATGGGCGACTATATGGCTGTTGGAACCGAGCATTATGTCTTGTGTGTGTATGATGTATATACTTGCCAATGCTATGTGAGCGCAATACCATCACAACAGCACAAAGCTGCCGTGACATGTGTAAATTTTGCACCAATCGCCAAACTGTATGCTACAGGTAGTTTAGATGGTGCGATCAAAGTTTGGGGTGGCGTCAGTGGCCGTTGCATCAATACTATACCGCAAGCACATGCTGGTGCAGAAATTTGTTCATTGAAATTTACAAGAAGCGGAAAGTACTTACTTTCATCTAGCAAAGACTCGTTGGTATTCTTGTGGGAACTATGCACCAGCCGACCCGTGCAGACCTATACTGGCGCTGGTACTACTGGCAAACAGGAACACAATACACTGGCCGTTTTCAACCATACTGAGCACTATGTACTCTTCTCTGATTAGGCCACCACTTCACTTTGCTCATGGAATTCCCGTAATGGCGTTCGCTTAAATCTTATGTCATTGGGTCACAACGGCCCTGTGCACTTTATAACGCATTCACCAAACTCGCCAGCATTCGTACCATGTTCAGATGATTTCCGTGCACGCTTTTGGTATCGTCGTGCAACAAATCAATGAACTAACAAATAATATTCAATTAGCGATTTTCTATGCCTGGAGTTTGATGGTGTATTTAGTCATTATGCATATTAAATAAGTAACAACCTGAGTTGTACGTACAAAATGTGCTTTAGTGTTATGTTAGCGTTTCAAAGGATGTTGCCCTTCCGGAAAAGGCACAATTTGTTATAAGCAATTTAGGTGTACCCGAAAAATTAATTGATTGCGCAAAACTAGTTAAAGCGGGCGCGCTTGGTTATCATCATATGCAAGCAATATATTTGCTAAGAACGAAGCAATGGGCACTCGCGCATGAAGTGATATTCGAGCATATTGCACCAGATGCAATTATGAATGATAATCTCGATTATTTACATGAGTTGTGATCTCAATTTGAAGGGGCTAAGGCCAACAAGACCTTCAAAGTGTCAAGTTGGTCAAATTAGGGACAAATATTTTTTAGATTTCATTGACATCAATGAGAGGTTCAAGAGTCTAAAGACGTTCAACAGAGGTAGATTTAGGAGTACGGTGGGAGAGTCTTATACCACAACTGGCTGGTTTATGTTCACGCATCAATTTATTACCTACTCCCACGGCAGAGCATCGTTTATGTCAAAGTGAAATTGCACAAAATTTAGCATGCCTAGTACGTGTTTCTTGTGTTCCGGTGTTAAATCCCTGTTTTAATTATAGAAATTGCATCGGAACGGTTGCCGTTACCGCAGGAATCTGCACAACAAGAGCTTAGAGCATTACTGGACACGTTAGTTGAAGATTTGGCGAAATTGAATGCTATCAAAAATAATGACCTAATCTTGACCAAATAACGTTGAGTGGACCTGGCTGGTGATGTGGTGGAACAGATTCGTCTAGTGGACCGCTTCAAACATCCCAAAACCGGTAAGTCAAGTGTCTGCTTCCGCATTGTATACAGACATATGGAGCAGCTGCACTTATGCCCAATTTACAAACGGTACATCAAAATTCAATGTATGCATGTCCAACACCACTGCAAGAGGCTGTGGAACATGGCCTTGAATAGGAATTGACATGCCTAGATGCACCGGAACGCTGTTTCATCAGTCTGCCTAAAGAATTGAATGTAAAACGTGATTTTATTAATTTCTTTATTTCTTTTCAGAATAAGATGGATGTTCATATCTAGCGATCCTGACACCAATAGGAAGATATTTTATTTGGCAGTGGATTATTTGGGTCGTTATCTTCGCGTAGCATAGTCCGAAGACACATCTACAACTTATTGGCATAACGCGTCCTTTGTCGCCGCAAGGCAGCAGAAATGTATCCACCAGAAGTGGCGAATTCGCTTATGTTGCAGATGGCGCATGCCAAAAAATCAGGTATATTACAGCATGAAGTTGCTTTTCCTTTTGTCGTAGGATGTCCATTTCATTGTTTTATGGTAGTAATCATAATTATTAATCCAAAATGAGTTTGTTGCTGTTATATGTAGGCATTCATTTTGGAAAATATCCAAAATATTTCGGCAGTAAAAAAATTTAAATTTTTTAACAAACAACAACAAAATCTATTAAAAAAATAAGCAACAAGAAAGATAACTATCAGTGTTCGTTATAATTGAAGCAAAAACAAACTGTCCTCAACCAATCATTACTAATTTTTTTGAAGTATTCAGCTGAAGATTGAAACTATAAAGTCATCAGTATGATACTATACCCTGTCTGCATCAGATAGGCAATCGCTTTATGAAGCATACACGTTTTTTGTTAGCATCATGATTCATTTACATAAAAATAACTACGCGTAATATTCAAGTACATAATCTTAATGTAATTGTGATTTATTAATAAAATACAAGAAATGAAGTTTTGCTATATTTCGCCGAGGACACCTCCCTGCGATTAGGTTAGATAGTTAATTTTGAAACCAGAGCCTTAAAAGTGTGAAATCATTTGAAATTTTGAATCATCGATTTAAGAATACTGTTTCTTCATTCAATCACTCCTTAGTCAGGAATCTGGCTTACTTTTAATTAAAGTCAATTCAAGATATCAATACAAATATTTAGTATTGTCTGTGATTACCCGCCTTTTCGTTATTTAAATAGTAATAATTCACAAAGAAGTTTACTGGAAAAGGATTTTAATTGAGATTTGCCTAAGAATTGAATAATAAAGAAGCAAATGAAAAATATTTCAACATTCCTATTTCGAAAATTGTCATCGCTCTAAACAGGTGTTGCCAATGTACCATATAAAGGGTACTGCATGAGAAAGTACTAACCTACATTCGATCGTCCTTAATTGGTGATTAAACAATTAGGTAGAGGGCAATTCATTATAAAGCTCTTAATACAAGTTCCATCATATACTCTTCTTGGCGGTATATGGTGGTGGCCAGATGGAACACGGTATCTATACTGGTTTGTGGGTAGGCAACTTTCAAGAGTAATATACTACTTTTCTATATTTTCTAAGAAAAAATATTCTTTTAAACACAATATTTGTAATTACAGTCAATTAACGTAGGCTCTCTGGCTCGTTTTAGCTTTCATGATAGCAAGAAAATTGAGTACAAATCTGGAACTAGACATAATTTTTCGGAGTTATGAAGCTCCAACGAAATCGCCGATAGACCTATGTACTTTGATATATTTAAATTCAAATAGCTTAAACTCTAGTATCTGTTTTCGTTCTGTCATCGCCCAAAATATCCAAAATTTACTCTATTTGGTCAATACGCAATGTGTTCATTCGCAAAGTCCATTTTACAATAATAGCGCAATAAGTAGGACATATAGTAGTGCCATTTTGACATATAAAGGAAAGCAATAGATTGTCTTATATTTGGACACCATGAAGATGATTTAAGGCTTTCTATTTTTATAACAAACTACTTAAGTAATTGGAAGGCTATTATTTCAATTGACCAGTTTTAAACCTTTCTTTTTTTTGACAATTTGAATCTACACTTAGCCTTCGAAGTAGAAAGGCAGTTGGAGATTGTAATTTTTTTTTGTTTGCGGATCCTGTGGCAAGGGGGCCCCGGGCAAGATTCTATAGAGACAATATGCTTGTTAGATGTGCAATGCAATTGTTGCTTAAATTGCATTCTGGGGCAGATAGTTTATCTGCGTTAGGGTGTGTTGGCCTCGTTCGGGGGAACGAGAGCTGGGTTATTTGGGATAAAGGAACATGGATGTTGATTTTCGTTGTCGTTGGGCGGAAGTAGTACCAGTTTCGCGATTGTTCTGCTAATTTGTCCCTTAATTGTATTGACGTCAACAACACGTACACGGTTATCGGAACTTGGATGTGTTTTGATGATTCTCCCCATTCTCCACTCGTTTGGTTGCAGGTTATCCTCTTTTATGACGACTAGGTCCCCGGGTTTTAAGTTGGATTGTGGATGTTTCCATTTATACCTTTTCTGGATCTCGGTGAGATACTCCGATTTCCATCGGTTTACAATTGCGGAAGGGTTTTCACTATAATCGAGTTCAGGTGGAGCTAAAAGATGCCCACCTACGAGAAAATGGCCTGGATTAAACGGCTCCAGGTCGGAAGGGTCGTTGGATGAGTGACTTAGAGGTCTCGAGTTGAGGCAGGCCTCAATTCGACATAAGAGGGTTGTAAACTCTTCGAACGTATATTTATGATCGGACGCGATCTTATTAAAGTGGGTCTTAAAACTTTTTACCCCCGCATCCCACAAACCTCCCATGTGAGGAGCGCTTGGCGGTATAAAATGCCATTCTAAAGTGTGATGGCTGTATTTATTCAATGTTCCGCCCCTTGCTTCACGCAGAAATGTCTTAAACTCGGATCGTAACGATCGCGAAGCTCCGACAAAGTTGGTACCATTGTCGGAGTAAACGTTTTTCGGACAGTCTCGCCTGGATACAAATCTGGCGAAGGCAGCTAGGAAGGACCCGGTACTAAGGTCGTTTGTCGCTTCTAGATGGATGGCTTTCGTCGAAAAGCAGACAAACAGGCAAACGTATCCTTTTGAAATTCAACATCCCCTCCCTCGGTAGGATTTTATATCGAATGGTCCCGCGAAATCTACCCCAGTGTTAGTGAAGGCCCTAGTAAAGGTGGTGCGCTCTTTCGGAAGGATCCCCATAAGTTGCGCTTGTGCCCGCTTCCTGTAAATTGTACAGACGTTACAGTTGTGGATAACCGACCTTATCATGACTTTAACGCGTGGGATCCAGTACTGAGTGCGGATATGACGTAGCATCAGCTGGTTCCCTCCATGCAGGGTGGTCTCATGAGAGGATTGGGCTAATCTGCAAGTATAAGGAAGAATAGTGGGATGACTTTCGTTATGGGACATGTCTTCGGATGCCCCAGTCCGCCCCCAGTTCGAATGATGCCCTTCTTCATCTATATATGGGTTCAGGGGTAAAATCTCACTCCTCCCATTTATTAGTTTCCCTGACTTCAAATTTGCGTATTCTTCTTGATAATGTTGCCTCTGGCATATTGTTATCAATCTTCGTGTTGTTTTTTCTATTTCGTCAGGAGCTATCGAATGAGAATCCCTTTTAAAGGAGGCTTTAGTTGTTGGGTGCGTATTCTGGAAAAACCGAAGAATATAGGATATAACCCGCAAAGCCCTTGGTAAATCGGGAAACCTATCCATAATATCAAAGTTATTTTTGACCGAAGTTGTATGAACTTTCACCCTCTTTTCCTCCATATTCGTATTGTAATCTTCTTCTTGTGTTGGCCAATTTTCGTTGTCTTCTTGTAACCAAGAAGGTCCCTGCCACCACAAAGAATTGTCGATTAGATCCGAAGCGAGGAGGCCTCTGCTGGCCAAATCTGCAGGGTTTGACGCTGAGTCTACGTGCCCCCATACTTTGTCTCCAACTTTGTAGATGATTTTCGTTATTTGATGTGCCACAAACGTTGACCACGAACATGGTTGCTTTCGGATCCATGCCAGTACTATCGTCGAATCTGTCCAAAGGGTTACTTTAATATTGGAAAGTTGCTTATTTTCTATGGCCAACTCTATGATTTCTGCAAGTAGGACTGCGCCGCATATTTCCAGTCGTGGCAATGATATAGTTTTGACCGGGGCTACTCTCGTTTTGGCCATCAGCAAGTTGGTGAAGACTTGATCCTTCGTTTGTACCCTCAGGAAGACAGTGGCGGCATATGCTTTGTCCTTCAATGTGTAGTGAACCCATCGCGGTATGCGGATATCGTTGATCTTTTCGTAGTCCGTCATGAATGATTGCCACCGATGTAGAGTAGTTTCAAACACATCTTCATCCCAGCCTGTCCCTTCCAACCAAATATTTTGCATTATTATTTTTAAATATTGTCATGAAACTATTAACCAAAAAACAGCATTAATGACACACTGTGCAACGAAGAACCATTTTCCAGACTTTGATAAAACGACGATACTCCAACAAAAAACCAATTATAACAAAAGATTTACACTGGAAATGCTGCACATAATTAACACACCGACCAGCATAAGAATGAACTACAAGACGGACATCGATAATTGCGCAAGCTCCTACAGACATTTGATAACAAACAGACGGACAGTTCAAAACTCCGCGTTGAGCAGTGAAGACGCGTAAAATAATGTATGTAAACAATGTTTTTTATGAATGTTTGTTTTGATGTCAATTGTTATTTTTATTTTGTTTATGTTTCTTTATATTGTTATAGTTAATCCTGAAGACGGTTACAGTAGGTAACCGAAATATATTGAAGAAAAAAATTCAACAATTGTTGAAAATTTTATTTACAAAATTGGACCTCAAGCCGGCAAGAAAATTATTTATTTAAAAAATAAAGGTCGCTAAAAACTTATAATGTACATTATTATTTTGGCTACAATTACGACTGGTGCCAGCCAGCCAAGAGGGTCGAAAAGTTTTGCGATCGCAGAAAGTATTGACTTTTTGTTACGGCATGGTTATTGTCAAAGGGTTTCGCTGTGAAGTAGAAGTAGTCGAAAGGGGCGTTCCACCTGATACCGAGTGCTTTTACCATGCTGGTGTCTTCAAACTCAAGAAAATCCTCGCTTAATAGGTGTTGCTTCGGTATACCCTGTAGAATTTTCTTGCAGTTGGACGTCCATTTTCGCAATGGGAAACCTGCCGATTGCAATGCCGATGATATTTCGTCCCTTGCCTTGATTGCAATTTCGATGCTATGTCCACCGGCGAGTACGTCATCAACGTACATGCAATTTCGCAGGATATCTGCTGCCATTGGATGCGATGTCTCCACGTCATCAGATGGTTGGTGCAGCGTTCGAATCGCAAGATACGGAGCACAATTAACCCCAAAGGTTACCGTTTTCAATTCATAAATGTTAATTGGGTTTTTGGGGCATTTGCGAAATATGATTCGCTGGTATTTTGTTTGATTTTCATTAACCCATATTTGGCGATACATTTTTTCTATGTCGCTGTTAAATACGTATTTGAACAGCCGCCAACGTACTATAAAGATTTTCAGGTCGGATTGAAGAATCGGACCTGGATATAAGGCATCATTTAGACTTTTGCCATTAGTGGTAGGACAAGATGCATTAAATACGACTCTGACTTTTGTCGTTGTACTTCCCTCCTTTATAACAGCATGGTGAGGTAGGAAGTAATAGACATTTGAGTCTGGCCTATTTGTTTCATGTGCCCTAAGGTTTCATATTCGGATAAAACTCTATTGTATTCCGTTTGAAAGACTGGGTTTTTCGCAAGTCGTGTCTCGGTGCGATAGAATTGAGAACACGCACTTCTTAATGAGGGGCTTAAGGTCAACTCTATCCTAAAGGGTAAGGAGACTACGCATTTGCCATCGTTGTTCCGAACTGTTGTGGATTTGTATAGCTCCTCGCAGTAAGTATCATCTTTAGTGATGCTCCTCTTCCTTGGAATTTCCTGTATCTCCCAGAAAGCCGCCAGTTGTTTGTCTAAAGTGACCTCGTTGAAATATGAAACTAGGGTTTTATTTGTATCAACCGCATCTGTACGGCCTGTCAAAATGCAGCCGAACACCGTTTCCTGTGCTATTAATGTGTTTAGCACATCTTTCCTAATGCCGCCTAACATAATTTGGGGGTATATGTCTCCGCCCAGAATTAGATCTACTGGCTCATTGACAAAGAATCGTTTGTCAGCCAGTACTAAGTCAGGGAATGCTTGCCTAGTCACTGCGTTTATTTGGCAAGTTGGAAGATTCCCTGTCAATTGTGGTAAAACCAGCATGATCGTATTGATCTTGATTAATGGGTCGGTTGGTGACCGCAGTTGTATGTTGCACGCTTCTTTTACTTGTGCAGACATTGTATTATTGATGCCCGAAACTTGGGCATGCAGGTGTTTGGATGGCAGATAAATTCTGCGCTTTAGTTTCTCGGTAATGAATGAGCATTCAGATCCCGAGTCTATTAGGGCTCTCGCCGAATAGTCAGCACCATTAAAATGAATATTAACCTGAGCTGTCCCTAGTAATACCCCTTTATTTGTATTAGCAAAACATGAGTTCACATTATTAATCGGAGCATTTTCCCTTTCAGCATTGCGTCGTATTTGAGCTTCCCGTGAGATAGATGCTCCGATAGTGTCTGAAGTATTTGTTGGTTTTGGCTGATTCAAATATGAAGCAGCGTATGATGTCTTAAATGACATGGGGCACAGTTCATTTGACTGGTGCACTTTGTTACCGAATGGCCAACAGAAAGGCAGTTTATACATCCACGGCTGCTCTTAATTTGTTCAAACCGTTTATTGGGTGTTAAACGTAAGAATTTTTCACACTTTGAAATTCGATGTGCAGGACTTTTGCACATCTTACACGTAGGTTTGGCTACACTTGCACTTGCCTGTTAGGACCCTAATTTTTTAGCAGATTTATCTGTTGTCGAACGAGATACTTGTGGCTTTGGAAACTGTATCCCCTCTCAGACCAGTCACGGTTTCTAGGGTTTGGAAACGATTGGATAAGAATCTATCCATATCAGCCCATTTTGAAATTTCCGTTTTGTTTTCAATTGTTTGTTCCCAGAGTGCCAGTGTGGTTTCTGGCAGTTTTGTGGAACATAGATATGTTATAATTGCATCCCAGTTTGATATGTCTATATGATGACATTGGAGCGCCGAGATGCAATTATTTATTTCACGTTGCAGTTTCTTTATGGAGCTACCGCATTCTTTCTCAACTGCTTTCAAACTAAAAAGAATTTTTAATTGGGCGTTTACTAAGATACGTTTATTTCCGTATCTATCACAAAGATTTTTCCACGCTGTTTCGAAACTTTCTT